>NC_143250.1:55750227-56053257 GCF_984573655.1 Nuphar pumila | reverse complement strand
ATAAGGTCTGGGTACCTTAGATCTGCGGAGGTGATTACATTGGTAGAGGAGGAAGCCATTATCGAATGTCTTGAAAATAAAGCACTAGGAGAGAAAGGAGCTTGAACCGAGAGAAAGTTTGTAGAAGGATAGAAAAGTTTGAATGAAATGGTAAGAGATGAACCAATTGATTAAATAGAAAGAAGAAAATAATTGTTGATATGAAATGAATGACATTGGAAGTGAGTAGTTTTTAGATTTTAGTCAAATAAGGAAATCCGTGAGTAGTAAGGTAAGAGACTTGTGAATGATAAATCAAATCAATGTTTTGAGGATAGTGTATTATATTAGATTGAGGAGGACATAGTATTGAAATATATAGATTTTACTATGGGTGAGTTTATCGACTAGTGAGAGAAACCATTAATAGAGTATGGGGTGTCATGTTGAATAAAAAAAAATGATTGATCTTGAAAATAATGGCCTAATAAAACAAGCAACTTTTTACTCTATGTGGAGGGATTTTACATACGTGAATAAAAAGATGATATGGATATGTAGAGAGGAGAGAAAGGTGATAAAGGACAACATTTACTTGATTAAGATATGACATAAAGTAGAGGTAGAATAAATAAAGGTTGGCTTGGAGACAAGATTTTAATGATTCTCGATTTTAGTGAGATATACAATAAGAGAGAGGCAAGGTCACGGATGGAAAGAAAAGTCATGATTGCTTATAGAAATAGTTTTTATGGAAATAGGTCATAGGGTGATCATGTGATGTGTACTTTGAAAGATATGACATTTTAAAGAAAAGAGTGCCAAAAAAAATGTTTCATGATTAATGTGTTTTCATATTTGCAATTTTTATGAGTATACGTAGATATGAGAAGGACACATTTGGACTTTGACTAGTTGTAAAAGAGATGATGAGACAAAAAGGAGAAGGAGTCAAAAGTATATAAGAATTGATAAATGATAGATTAACAATAAGAATAGACATGGAGGAGTCGGATTCAAAAAATATATAATAATAAAAATGTATTCGAGAGATGAAATGAGGAGACAAGGAAATATTTATGAGTGAAGAGTAATAATTGTGAGTTGTCATAGAGAGAAATGAGATGACACATATGGATTTTTGTGTAGGATAAAGAAGTAATAAAAAAACATGATTGATGAAAGACATAATGTTATGATTGATATGAATTATTGTTTATATTCTTAAGGAAGCTCGATTTGAGGAAGTTCATAGTTATTAGAGAATAAGGTTAAGTTTTAAACACGAATTGACAAGAATGGAAACTCAATTTGTATATGAGAGAGATGATAATAGATAGTTTGTCGGGCTATGATATAACAAATGATATAGTAAAAACAATTTACGTGAGAATATAGCAACTAGATCTTTTAGAAAAAGGTAAAAAGGACCAAAAAGAGTTATTCGATTCTAACTAATGAAAAGTATGAGTTCTCATAAACTAGGTAGAGAGGTGAAACACTTTATCGTAAGAAAAGTTTTCATAAAAGGACAAAAATAATAAAGGAGTTGAGTGATGTGAACATTGTTATGATAGCTTTTTAATATAATTAGTTTTTATGGATATGAGAGAAATGAGATAGGACAAAGAGTCATAATGGATGTGTACTTGAAGGATGACAAGTTGAAAGACATAAAAAATGTGTCTTATAAGAATACGTGAATATGGAAACTTAGTTTGACTAACTAAAAATCGATAAGAAGGAAAGCAATTTAAAATAAGATTTAAACAAGACTTATAAAAAGTATTATAATAAGTGTGATTAATTTATAAGTCACTTAGTTTGCATATTCCTAGTTCTCTTCTAATTCGTGTGAAGTCTTCATGTTTTAATGGTTTAGTGAATATGTCTGCTAACTGTTGATTAGTGGGTATGAATTCTAGTTTAATTATGTTGTTTAAGACTTGTTCTCTTAAGAAGTGGTGTCTTATTTGAATGTGCTTAGTTCGTGAGTGTAAAATAGGATTTTTAGATAGGTTTATAGCACTCGTATTATCACAGAAAATAGTTGTATTTTCAAAATTTAAATCAAAATCTTTTAAAGTTTGTTTCATCCAGATGACTTGAGTACAAGCTAGGCTAGCAGCAATGTATTCAGCTTCAGTAGTTGATAATGATACACAGTTTTGTTTCTTACTGAACCATGATACTAGTGAATGCCCTAGCATGTGACATGTTCCACTTGTGCTTTTTCTGTTAGATTTACTTCCAGCAAAGTCAGCATCGCTGTATGAGATTAGATCAAATGTAGAGGATTTTGAATAGAATAATCCAAAATCAACTGTGTCTTTTAAAGATCTCATTATTCTTTTTACAGCTTTAAGATGTGATTCTTTTGGATTTGACTGAAATCTAGCACACAAGCAAACACTAAACATTATATCTGGACGGCTAGCAGTTAAATAAAGAAGTGATCCTATCATACCTCGGTATACCTTTGTATCAACAGACTTACCATCTTCATCTTTGTCCAACACAGTAGTAGTGCTCATAGGAGTAGATTTTGAAGCAGTTGAGTTCATGTTGAACCTCTTCAGAAGTTCACGAGCATACTTAGATTGGTTGATGAAAACTCCATCCTTGGTTTGCTTAATATGCAGTACAAGAAAGTAGGTGAGTTCTCCCATCATACTCATTTCGAATTCCTTCTGCATGAACTTAGAAAAATCTTCACAGAGAGTGCTGTTAGAAGATCCAAAGATGATGTCGTCGACATAAATTTGAACAATTAGGGTCATTATTCACTACTTTGACAAATAGTGTAGAATCTGCTTTGCCAACAGAAAAACCAGTTTTTAATAAAAAGGTTTTAAGTCTTTCGTACCAAGCGTGAGGTGCTTGTTTTAAACCATACAAAGCACGATTGAGTTTAAAAACATGATCTGGGTATTGTTCATTTTCAAATCCTGGAGGCTGTTTTACATAGACTTCTTCATTTATAAAACCATTTAAGAAAGCACTTTTAACATCCATTTGAAATAATTTGAAATCCATATAGCTTGCATATGCTAAGAGCATTCTAATAGATTCAAGTCTAGCAACAGGAGCAAATGTTTCATCAAAGTCAATACCTTCCTCCTGGTTGTATCCTTGAGCTACTAGTCTGGCCTTGTTTCTTATAACATTACCTGTTTCGTCTAGCTTGTTTCTGAAGATCCATCTTGTCCCAATGATTGGATGATCCTTTGGTCTAGGTACAAGATCTCAAACGTCATTTCTTTGGAATTGATTCAGTTCTTCAGTCATGGCTAGCATCCAGAACTCATCAATGATGGCTTCATCAATCTTCTTTGGTTCAAGTTGAGAAATGAATGCCATGTTTGCAATCCGTTCTAGCTGAGCTCTAGTTTGAACCCCCTTTGTTAGTTCTCCCAAAATCTGCTTTTAAGGATGATCTTTGATATCAACAAAGGTTCTTTGGTGATCATCTTCATTAGACTTAGCTGTGTTATCTAAAAATAAATCTGTACTTTCAACATCATCATCATTAGTTTGTATATGAACAGATTGATCAATAGATTCACAAAAACTAACATGCATAGATTCTTCAATAGTATTATGACTCTTATTGAAAACTCTGTATGCTTTACTATGACTTGAATATCCTAAGAATATGCCTTCAACAGATTTAGCATCAAACTTATCCAGGCTATCTTTTGTGTTTAGGATAAAGCATTTACATCCAAAGACTTTGAAGTAGTCTATTCTTGAAGTTCTGTCATAGAATAGTTCATAGGGAGTTTTATTTAATAAGGGTCTAATGAGAACTCTATTTGTTATGTAGCATGCAGTATTAACAGCTTCTGCCCAAAAAGATTTTGCAAGATTATTGTGTTGGAGCATAGTCCTGGCAGATTCTTGAAGGGTTCTATTCTTTCTTTCTACTACACCATTTTGAGGTGCAGCTCTAGGAAAGGCAAAGTTATGAGAAATACCATGCAAGTTACAAAAATTTTCAAAGAGTTCATTTTCAAATTCTCCTCCATGGTCACTACGAATTTTAACAATAGAACACGATTTTTCGTTTTGTAATTTTGTACATAAGATTTCAAACTGACAAAACGTGTCACTTTTGTTTTTCAAAAATATTACCCAAGTAAACCTTGAGTAATCATCTACAATGACAAAAGCATATCTATTATGATTAAAACTAGCTACCCTAGAAGGACCAAAAAGGTCCAGATGGAGAAGCTCTAAAGGTCTTTTACTTGAAATGACATTTTTTGATTTGAAAGAAGATTTTGACAATTTTCCTAATTGACATGCATCACAAAAATAATCCTTTTTAAAAGATATGTTGGGTAACCCACGTACTAACTTATCTTTAGCTAGTTTAGAAATGTATTTAGAATTGACATGGCCCATTCTCATGTGCCATAGATGTTGAGTGTCATTATTAGCTATGAGGCAATGTTCTATGATGTTTTCTAGGTACAGATCATATATATTATTCTTTCTTATACCTTTTAAGATGATGTTTTCATTGGTGTCAGCTATGAGGCATGCATCATGATTAAAGCTAACATTATAACCTGTGTCACACATTTGACTGATACTTAGTAGGTTATGTTTTAAGCCTTTAACAAGGAGAACGTCTTTGATAAGAGGTTTGTCTATGTTACCAATATTTCCAATACCAATTATCAAACCTTTGTTGTTGTCTCCAAAGGTGACGGTTCCTCCTTCTTTATGATGAAGAACAGCAAAAAGGTCTGGATGTCCTGTCATGTGCTTTGAACATCCACTATCTAGTATCCATCTGTTCTTCTTCTTTAGAGCCTGCAAAACATTAAGTAAATCTCCTTTTTGGTACCCAATCGGGTCCTTTTTTGTTAGACTTTGGAACCCATATCCATTTGAATTTGGGTTTGTCTATCTCTTTAGAGGAGTTAAAAAGATTATCATTATAATACTCCTTATTTGGTTCAGATGAACTTTTCACAAACGTGGTCTTTTGATTTATACAAGAAGGTTTTTTGAAATGAGAATAGCCAATACCATTCTTGTAAAAGGAGACCTTCTGAGAGGATAAGAGTTTATCCAAGTTCTCTTTACTTTTAGTAAACTTGAAAACCGTTTTCATGATGTTCTCAGTTTTACCTTTTAGCTCTGAAATTTCTACTTGCATATCTCTAGTTTTGGAGCTAGAAGAAGAAATTTCAGACATAAGCAAAAGATTTTTCTTTTTCAACTCAGAATTTTCACTGTTGAGTTTTTCATTCTCTTGAGAAAGCTTTAAATTTTCAGATTTTAAAACTTTATTTTTGAAACTCAATTTTCTAGATTCTTCAAATAGTTCTTGAAAAGCATCTAGAAGTTCTTCAAAGGAAAAATCAGAGATTTCACTTACCGAACTTTCGTTTGCCATGAAGCACATATTTGCAGTTTCGGCTTCATTATCACTTGACTCTTCACTAGTGGATGGTTCTGAATCATCCCATTGAGCATGCAGAGCCTTTTTCTTGAAGAACCTCTTCTTTGGTTCCTCAGTTCTGGACTTTCTTTTGAGAAGGGGACAATCACGTTTTAAGTGGCCTGGCTTATTACACTGAAAGCACATGGGATCTTCTTTAAGATCTTTTCTTTCCTTGTGCCTGTTTGGAAGCCGGTTCCTTCTCATGAAACGCTGGAATTTTCTGGTAAGTAGCGCAATTTCTAATTCTTTATCTGAGTCTTCATTCTCAGATAGGGCTGGGAAAGCTAGAGTTTTCTTTACTGGTTGCTCTTCTTCCCTTCTTTCTTTCATGTAGACTTCATAGGCCATAACATTGCCTATTAAGTCGTCCAATGTAAGTTTAGATAAATCTTGAGCTTCTTCAATAGCAGTAGTCTTTTTCTCCCAATCAGTTGTGAGAGATCTCAAGATTTTCTTCACCTTTTCAGTCTGGGAATATGTTACACCCAGAGATTTCAGATCATTGGTGATGTTGGTGAACCTGGTAAACATCTCTGTGATGGGTTCATCTTTGTTCATTTTGAACAACTCATATTTTCTAACAAGAGATGATATTTTGGCTTCTTTTACTTTGTTGGTTCCTTCATGAATAACCTCCAAAGAATGCCAAATGTCATATGCAGATTCACATATAGATATTCTGTTGAATTCATTATGATCAATGGCATAATATAAGGCATTCAGAGCCTTTGCATTTAGGTTTGCCATTTTCTTTTCTTCATCAGACCATAAGTTATAGTCTGCGGATGGAGATGTGTATGGATGCTCAACAATTTTCCATACAGCAAAGTCTATGGATTTGAGAAAGATAGCCAATCTGCACTTCCAATATCCATAGTTGGAGCCATTGAAGAAAGGAGGACGAGATGCGTGTTGACCTTCAATATCACGAGCATAAGAGGTAGATGCCATTTGTGCTGGAAGACTTGTTACGTCGAAACCAGCAAACCTGCTCTGATACCAAATGAAATTCCACTAGAGGGGGGGTGAATAGTGAAATATGATAATGATCGATAAAATAAAATAAAATAATTAAGCAATAAGGCACAACACATAAAACACAGAAGTTATACTGGTTCGGTCAATATCCAGACCTACATCCAGTCCCCAAGCAAACCACTTGAGATTCCACTATAACATCCGAGTTACCGGATAAATAGTACAACACCCTCTTCCCAAGAGGTCTTCTTCTCTCAACAGAGAAGGGCAACACCCTCTTTCACATAGGTCTACTTCTTTAAACAAAGAAGGAATACAGTGAATAACAGAGTTACAATACTTCCTATAGAACCTTCAGAATGATATGAATGCACGAATGAAGGATTCTAAGAATGTTCTGTTTGTCACTCAGAGGATACTCTTTGTCAAAGAGCTGGACTTGACTTTTTCTCTTTTCTTCCTTTTTCTTTTTCTCTTTCTTTTTCAAGGCTCTCTTTTCAAATCACGAATAGAAATTTTTCTCTTTGTAAGCTCACACGTCTATTTCATTCCATTGTCTGAATAGTTTATTTGTGTGTGTTTATATAGCTTATAAAAAGTAGTCGTTACATTTTGGAATTGTAAGTTTTTGAAATGTGAAATGTTATGTCATTTCAAAAATATCTTTTAGAGAAGTTCGAGAATGCCTTTTTCCATAAGAGTAAAATAGAGGGTACACTAGTCGTTTTATTATTTTAGGTAATACATATTTTATGTAAAAAGTCTATTTCTTACAATAGTACATTGAACGTTGGGTTGTAGTTTTGTCTTTATTCTAATTAATGATTTGAGGTACATTAGTATTTCTTTGCTTTAAATGAGTGTAAGTACTATGAGTGTTTTGAGATATTTATTTGTACATAGTCATGTCAAGTGTTTTCTTTATGTTGTGTTTTTCAAAGTCTCCAGAGAGAATAAGGACCAAAAGAAAGGTCGACATTCTTTGAGAAGGATATTAACAAGGATTTGTTACAGAAGGCATTTAATGCTTTGTAGAGAGAATGATGACTTCAAGTAAGTCGACATTCTATGGTTATGAAAAAGGTAACTAGAGAGAATGATGACTTCAAGTAAGTCGATATTCTATGGTTATACTAAAAGGTAACTAGAGTCCTTTTAAAAACATATTTTATTTGTTTTTCTCATGTGTAGCCGATTTATGTTTTTGTCTTCTTCTTGTATTAAGAAACATTTCATTAAAGAAGATAACTAAAGTCTTTTCAAAAACATATTTTATTTGTTTTCTCCATGTAGTCGATGTTATGTTTTTGTCTTTTTCCTACATTCCTTTTTTTCATGTTGTCTTGTATATAGTGTAAGGTACAATGACAAAATGTCTTTTTCATTAAAGGTTGTAAGAAGGTACAATTATTATATGACAAAATATCTTTTTCATAAAAGGTTGTAAGAAGGTACACTTATTGGTTTTCAAAAAGGAGCTTTTTGAAACTATCGTATACTTTTATGATATAGTGTTTATGAATGAGTATGTAATATGCAATATGCAAGTTCATGAAGGTTCTGTTACATATGACTCTAAAGAAGAAAAAATCTTCATCTTGAGGTAGCCGATCTCTTCATTTGAACTTTAGGAAAGCATGGCTCATCAAGCTTTTTCTTCAAGGAGTATGATTGCACCATAGTTGTACTTGAACAAGAAGTCTCCATCCTTATTGGGTGAGATAGCCTTGCATCAAATACTCGTTAGATTTATGGCAAAACATATTCAGTCATAATATAACATTATTTCAAGAGAACATATTATCATATCATATAAAATCAAATGAGACAGTGTATCATATTATGTGACATGAAAACCGAGTTTCTCAATATCCTCCCTCTTGCCACATGGCATTGTAGGAGCCACCCTGAGGTGGCACCACATGTCCATCCTCCATTCCTCTAGGGTCAACCTCCATTTGAAATTCAAATTCTCCTCTGAGGTGGCGCCATCTGAAGAACCTCCTCCAGCAGGCTGACACTTGGAACCATCCTGGACTGCCACATGTCCAGATCTCCTTTCTCCAGAAAAGGTAAAATTCAAATTCCTCTGAGGTGGCGCCTTCTGAGCCCACTGCTCTGTCCTTCTGACATGTGTCAAACACCTTTTGAGGTGACACCATTCCAGGACTCCACTTGGCTCCATTTTGATTTTTATTTTATTTTTAATAAAAGTAGCCCACCATGAGGTGGCGCCACCTGAGGACTCCCTACAAAAGGTGAGTTTGAATTTCAAATTCCAAGAAAACACCCTCTGAGGTGGCACCTTCTGGGAGTTCCCTGCAGAGAGAATCAAGCAAACTTTTGAAAAATTCCAAATTCCCCCTGCTGAGGTGTCTCACCCACAAAATTTCCATTTTTTTTATTTTTCTCAAAAATCAAAATAGCCCCATGAGGTGGCACCACCTGAGGGCTCCATGCAAAAGCCAAATTCGAATTTCAAACCCCCAAATAGCACCCCCTGAGATGGCGCCACATGGAGGGCTTAGATTGAGCCTGTTTGAAATTCAAAAAATTTCAGAAAATTTATAAAAACAAGGCTCCACGCCCAGGAGAGGATAGCATCTTTGGAGACCATTTTGTGAACTTGAAAATCCGACCTAGTCCCCCCTAAAATCTGATTTTTAACTTTGGAAATCGTGCCCCCTTTGGCTCATTGGAGAAGGTGGAGTAAAGTTCGTGCAGTGGCCAATCCGATTCAAACATAGCTCGATTTTGGTGAACCATCCGAAGCTCGGAGCGAAGGACGAAGGAAGCTCGTGATAGCCGCCCCTTTCAAGAGCTTATACGCTACGTAACGAAGCAAGGTGCACTTCTTTTCCCCTTGATGTGATTCCATAATCCGAATCGAGAGTCGTTTGAAGAAAGAGCTCATCCGAGGGATGGATTGAGCTATTCTCATAAAACGACATATATAAAAATGTTTCATTATGCTTCCTTGATGATTTTTAACATTCATGTAGTTAGCTAGGTTTAATTTGCATTTTATTTCATTCATTTAGCATATTTCATGAATTAATTAGGATTAATTTAGCATTTATTTCAATTATGCTTATTTTCAGTAGGTCTCTGTTTTTGTCAGTCAGTCCACACGTCATTTCATACATTTATGTTTTATTAAAAATCCCAAAAAAATCACGTAATGCGCCCTTAGCTGTCCCTGAAATTTTGCCAAAAATTCGGAGGCATTTGAATTGTTTTACTGCGGTAAACATTCAAAATGTCAAGTCGGGTTTTGTTACTCGGGATGCGTTTTGAAAATCATTTGCCGATTTGTGAAATCGAGATATACCTCATGGGAGATTCGATTTTCGATCCGAAAGATGTTCTGAACTCGAGAGAATGTCTAGTTGTTAATATGATTTTCTCAGATTATTCTGAATTTTTTTAATATCTAACAAAAATCCGAGAGTTTGGGACACGTGTCAGAGCATAATTTGGGCCTCTGAGATCTTGGATCGAGTTAGGGCTATGATTTCTATTTGTGTGTTGCTCCAAATCCAAAACTGTAAAAAGTGAAAGTTATGTCCGTGGTGTCCTCTATTTGCATCTGAAATCCTGTAATTTTTAAAACAGTGTTGACCCCGGCTTCGGATTTTTATTGTCAGTCCTCTGTTTTGCTACATTTGTCTGTTCTGTTGATTTAGGCAGAAATAGTTATATTTTTATCTGTGTTTATGTTGATCAAATGTCGAAGTCATAAACATGAAAGTTGTTCATGTAGGTGTCTTGAGTAGCTCTGATTAATTTCATAAATTTTCATGACTGTTTTATATTTTTTGGCATTTTACATCCGATTAGGGTGATTTTTACCTCTGTCAGAACTAAATCCCTGTTTCTGAACTCACCATGGCTCAAATCCTGAGGCTGTAAAAACCAAAAATGTTTCATTTCGGGTCTTTTAGCAGTATGAAAAATATCAGAAGTTTTCATGGTGTAAATTTTGCATTATCATGTAAAGCATTGCATTTGGTTCGAATCCATAGGCAAAATCCACCATTTTAGGACTTTCTTTAAATTTTAGCATTTAAATCATATCATTTCGTAATTTTTAGCATTCTAGGATATTTATCAGAGTAAGTAGATGCTTCATACCGAATTTGGTGCAATTTGGAATCCATTTGAGGTTCGGATTAGCCATAATATCAAAACAGGGTCCCGTAGGACCCGGATCCAAGTGAAAAACAAGCGAAAATCGTTATTTTTGATAAATTGCAAAATATCAAATTCCGATTTTACAGCCTTAGTGTGTTTAGCAGTATGTCATCATGTCTCTTACTGCATTTCATCATCATTTGATTCAATTTGAATTTCGAAATTTCAATTTTACCAAGTTTTCCTTCAAAAAAATCCCGATTTTAAAGGTGTAACTTTAATTTTAGGGGTATTTTGGTCATTTTGACCCCGATTCCGAATTTTAAACTATTTTCCACTGAATTCCCTGCATTTACATCATTTCAAATATCAAGGAAGCATGAGAATAGGGTTTATATCCAATTAAATCCAATAATTTCATAATATTATTGGAAAATCTTGGAAAAACCCACATATTTGAGCTAACCCAATTTCAAGTTTGGCAGGGACATTCAAAAGAAGGAGCTGAAGTCTGCAAATTTCTTTTATTTCCTTTATTTAAGTGATGTAATAATGTAAATTTTGGAATAAGAGAGTTAATTTCCTGCTTAGACTAGGATGCATATCATATAGTTTAAATTTATGCAATATCCTGCTTATATGCTTCATGCATTTTATTTCAAAAGCACTATGGATGTACACGAATGACACGTGCACCAACTCTTAGGGAGTTGATGGACTCGGTGGGATCCATATTTACGGCCCTAGTCGGAATATGGACGAGACCCAAATCCATCATCTTTCTACTAGTCACATAGAGCCTACACTCTTAGGCTATCTTAAAATGCACATCATATTTCCAAAGTTTTCAAAATCATGTGCATCAAATCAACTAAGTTCTGAACATATTCATGGCCACAGTCAGAATATGTGAAGGATTTATTTGGACTTAATGCACATTTTTCAACCAATTCCTCAGAAAATCTTTTCAAAGGGCATTCATTTACTCATATCATTGGCATCATGAAATCATTGATTTTCTCAAGAAAACTTCATTCTCAAGAAATCGATTTCTCAAGAAACTCTAAGGATTTTTCAAAATCGGTTTTCCAAAGACAAGTTTTTCCACAGCTTTCCCTGGAAAATGATATTTTCTTAAGAGATTCAAAAGAGTTTTCCAATCTTTCTACAAGATCAAAATCGATTTCCAAGTATTTCAAGGGTAAAAATTCCTAGGATTTCAATTTCCCAAGTTTTGAATTTCCTTCCCCAATGAGTTTTCCTATAAATTTTCCATTATTTTCCTAAGAAAACTCTCAAAGTCCAAGTTTTCCTAAGAAGTATTTCCCTTTTCAAAGGTTCACCTTTTCCTCAAGAATCACTTCCATTTTCTCAGGATTTTCAACCATTCATGATTTTCCTACATCTTTATGAACTTTCCCGTGATTTCAAAAACCCTTTTCTTCTGAGTTTCTTGAGAAATTGACCTTTTTCCTGAGAAATGTTTTCCCACTTCAAACATTTTCTGAGCATACATCATGTTTTCCAACTTACATTTTCCAAAATCTCATAGCACATGCCTGAATTCTCTGTGCATTTAGGATAGAACACGATTTTGATGATTTAACTAAGTCAAGCATAGTTTTGGTCCTTGGTTCGATTACCCCTGTTAAAGGTGGCAGGAACGGTCGAACCTCGTACCGACAGGTCAAGCCCCATCCCATGGATTTTCCCGCAATTTTCAAAACGGAGGCGAGTATTTCAAAACATTTCCAAAATCCGGTCAAGTTTGAAGCGCGAAAGCGTTTCTTCTTTTCCTCTTCCGCAAGGAAGGGAAGACGGGGGAAAAATTTCGCGACGATAACAGGTTTGGCGACCGTGATGGGACCTGTCCTTGTCTGACCTAAATTATGCTTGACTTAGTTCAATTATCAAAATTATGTTCACAAAATGTCAGCTCTTTTACTTTCAATATCATGTGAGCCTAGGAGCCTAGATTCTGACCTAGCTGACATTGATTGCATATAGCTTAGGCATGGTTTGGTAGGACCATATTGAGGAGAAATTTTCATGCTCACATAGACTTAGGTCTAAATACAACCCTCCTCAATTTAGGATCTGAATGCAAACAATGTATGCTTCTTCAAACTTTTCAAAATCTATCTCTCTAGGATTTAGAGCCCTCTATTTCTTGCATGTGATCATTTTTTCAAAACTCCCTTACCTATCATTACCCGGTCTTCACGTTGCTGGGCTCTCTTCCAGAACCATAGTTCGGGACAGAGCCTCACAACTGGGCCAACTATTTGGGTTAACACCCCCCTACCACGTACCGCGGGCCACAGTCCGAAGTATATTGGTAGGCGCTCAAGGATGTTGGAAAACCTTACCTTAGAACAGGAGTTGAAACTCTATGCCACGTACCTCGGATTTCGATTCGGGTTTATCGACATAACTGGATTGGACAAAGATGATCTGAACCTAGAGTTAGGATTAAGGTCCTACAGCTGTTTTCAAAATGATGCATTTAGAGTCAGCCTTTTAGGGAGTGCTGAATGTGCATAAATGTTTGTGCAGGATGTGATTGTATGATTTTCTCAACTCTTTATGTTTCCCAATGTTTTTTAACTCATTAGGTCTTATTTTCCACAAGGTCTTTTCCTCAAACCCTGGATGATTTTTTCAAATATCCCATTTCTTCCAAAACTCCAGGCGATTTTACATTCTACCTTTCTACTGGATCTCGAATTTCTAGCTGCATTTTTATCCTGCCTGCAAAAATTTTCAAAAATTTCCCACATTTTCCTAAGTCTCATTCCGAGTCTTTCTCTGTTTTCAGTTCGATGGCATCCAGTCAAGTCGATCCTATCTTTCCTGAGGGTCACATCTCCTTCGAGGTGCGACAAGGTCGTCCTGAACATCGAGCCCTTAGCACCGGAACTTTCATTCCCCGGTGGTATTATTCCTAGCTAAAGAGCTTTTCCCGAATGTTCCCGGACCATTTGAGCGAGTGCGGATTAGAACTGGCGTCAGCAGTCGGAAAGCAGACCATCAATGGCAACCTGATCCATGCAATGGCGGAGCGATGGAATCCTCGGACGTGTACCTTCTGGTTCCCATGGGGAGAAATGACCGTTTTAATGGATGAATTTTCAGAAATCATGGGGTTACCAGAACCAGCCGGTGAACCAGGAGACCCATTAGAGCATCAATTCCTTATTAATGTCAAGGGTTTGGACCCCCGAGACTCCTTAGCTCGTATGACAGGCCGCCGATCTTGGCCCCTGATCCAGTTAGAAGGAAATGAATATGTTGACCTACTTGAGTTGTGCCGCCAGTACGGGACCTTCATGGAAGTCAGTTCGCTATCAAGAACAACCAAAGAAAGGATTCAAAATGCAATGGTTCTGTGCACTGTAGGATTATCCCTCTTCCCAGATGGACAAAACTACATGGACATCAGGATAATCCAACTTATGAGAAGATGGGGAAGTCGGCAAACCAATTGCCTCTCTATAGCCATGGCAGCGCTCGCCTTCCTTTATCGAGGTCTGACTCGATTCTCACTTGGAGAATCCATTTTAGTTGAAGGATGCATCTACGCACTTCAGTCCTGGTTTTTCCAGCACGTTCCAGCCCGAGCAAGCTCTTTCAGATACAATGGTCAAGAACTCCTTCCAGTGTCGCAGTACCGAACCATGATCAACAACATTCAAGAGGATGACGTAGTTTGGGACTATTTTGATCGGCAGCTGTCTCTTCCCAGATATACATATGCTTATGGCAAGAGATTCAAGTTGCTAGGACCATTCTTCTGCACTTACTACCAACCAGAGAGATGTGTTCGACAGTTCTCCCAGAGGCAGCAGTATGTTGAAGCCCGACTGTTATCAGGAGTTATGGCAGAGTTTGATCTCACTTCCGCACAATGGTCCGGAGCATATCATTCTGCCCGCTACAGCTGGGATTCTTTTATTTCTCTTAAAATCTTTCCTGGTCCTAGAGTGTCTGCCGACTATCATGAATGGTGGCAAATCGTTTGTCCCCCACCTCTTTGTCAAGATCAATAAAGTCATGTTTTTCTCATTTCTATAAAATTGTCTCTCTTTCCATTGTGGTTTGACGACCTCGCCTAGGTAACAAGGCATATTTTCGTTGTTTATTTCTTTTGCAGAAGGAATGACAACACAATTGTCGTGATTCCCACGACGACTCAGTCCCTAGTAATGGGACATCTTTTCCCAATTGTCTACCATATTTTCAGCAAATTTTTCTTCTAAAAACTCAATTCCTAAAAAATCTAATCAGGTCTTTGCCCTGCAGAGAGCATCCATACCATTTGATGGTTGAGACAAGATCAAGCAAAAGAACCACGGCATCCCAGTACTCGTCAGCCTCGGAAGAAGAAATGGGTTCCCCTCGATCCGAGAAGAGTCAAGAGCGGTAGCAAGAAGATGACGGCATAGACCCTCAAATATATGCCATGTTCAGAAAGATGATGAATAAGATGATGAATGAGCAGCCCGGGACCAGCTCAGAAAGGAATCCATTCAGAGAAAAGTTCCATGGTCGCAGGGGTAAGAAGGCTCCCAAGAAACAGATCCAACCAGAAGAGATTTCAAATGAATCTGATTCCACTGAAAACACAGATGAAGAATATGAGGTGCCTCCGGCATTTCAGAAGCGTGGCCAAAGTAAAAGCCGCAGATCAAAGAGCAGAGATAAAGAAGAGCCTTTGCAAGCGCAGTTTAAAGAAATGGCCCGAGTTGTCAAGGATCTGCAAGCCCGCGACAAGGGCAAGAAAGTCTTCACCAGTGAGGACTTCTATGACGGCTTAGAAGGGGATGATGATCTGGAGAATCTCCCTCGTAAATTCATCAAGTTCGATGGTTCTGGCGACCCAAAAGCTCATCTCGCCACATTCTTCGCAGAATGCTCGAGGTTCAGAAGGGATAACCGAGCATTGTTTCTATGCTTCCCCCGCAGCTTGGAAAGAGTTGCAGCCAAATGGTATGCTGAGCATATCAACCCCATCGAGCTCAAGGAGTTCGACAAAGTTGTGAATCTCTTTATTGAACGCTTCTTGTTCAACACAGAAGCACTGCCTACCCTGAGTCATCTCTGCAACTTAAGGCAGAACGAGAATGAAAAAGCACGGGACTTCATTCACAGATGGAGGTCAGCCTGTAATAAGATGAGAGATCCTATCTCGGAAAGGCATGCATTGTCCCTGATCCTCAACAATTTTTCGCAGCTGTTAAGAGGATTGATCTCCACAGCACCATCTAAGACCTTCATTGAGCTGACTGAACGAGCCGAATGGCTCGAGCTAAGTGTGGAAAATGGAGTCTATGAAGGCTTCACCTTTTCCAAGAACAACTCCCAGGGTGAGCAAAAGAAGAAAGCTCACTTTACTTATTCTGCCAGCAACAGCAACAAAGGCCAAAATCGATACAAAGGGCAGAAGAAAGATCACTGCTACAGCTCAAGCAGTTTGAACAACAAGGAGCAGAAAGCAAAGCCTGCTCCTCAGTACAGAAAACCTCCTCAGCAGGATCAAGGGCCGAAACTGCGTGAGAAGACCAAACATGAAGGATGGAGCTACGACAGAAAGTTTACTCCTCTTGACCAATCACTCGAGGATGTGCTCGAGTACATGCTATCAAAAGAGATGGTTAAGTTGCCAAGATTGGCCGATCCCCCTGTGCCCATGGGGAAATGGAAAGATCAGTTCTGCAAGTTCCACAGGACAGTGGGGCACAACACTAAGAACTGCTTTGTTCTCAAAAACATCATACAAGACCTCATTGAAAAAAATCTATTGGTAGAAGGAGAAGAAGAAGAGAAAATGGACATTCTCAATCACCCCTTCCCTTCGCACACCACAGCAGTAGTGTCTGCACAACCATTTCTACCGCATGAGCACATCAAGCCATGTTCTGCGCAAGATCTCCAAGTTCAGCATCAGGTGACGGTGCTACGACAGGCAGCTCCAGATTCCAAGAAGATAGACTTAATCTCAGCATTCAGTAAAATGAAAGTTTCGGAAGCACCTGTGAAGTCAGTTTCCAAATCAAAAGGAACTCCTGACTTCTTCAAGCAAATCGTTAGACCAAGGCCAGACAGTTCAAGTCAGAAGCCTCTGACCGCTTTATCCAATGTCTCCATCCTTGACTTGACCAAGAATTCTAGCAAGCACCAGCAAGTACTGGATGATTTACTCAGGAAAATCAAAGTTAAGCCCAGTACCACTCCTGAAGACATGGCACAGATTGTGAACTCTGCCATGACCAATGCACCAATCACCTTCCCAGATGAGGACCTTCCAAAGCCTCATTCCTTTCATAATAATGCTCTGTACATTGTCGTTCGAGTCAGAGGAATGACAGTACCGCATGTGCTAGTCGATGGAGGTAGTAGCCTCAATATTTGTCCCGAGATGACAGCAAAAGCATTAGGGATCAAGCATGAAGAATATATTCCAGATCCCATCACTATCTATGGGTTTGACAATCATGGTCAAACGGCCAAGGGCAAGATATTCCTGGAGGTGTTTATCAACTATTTAGTGCATTCAGTGCTTTTTCACGTGGTTAATGTACCACCAACCTACAACCTGCTGCGCGAAAGGACGTGGATTCACAATGCTAATGCAGTGCCTTCCACCCTACATCAATGTGTGAAGTGGTCAAAAGGTGGAATGATTACCACAATACTGGGAGAAGACCCAGAAGAAAGGCTCCCGCAGCCCATGATTCCTCGGCCATCATTCAATGCAGATATTCCCAACATCAGGGAAAGTGAAGAGATCAATCTCAGAGAAAATCGAGAAATACTTCAGGCATCATCAGAGCCATCTCTGCACACAGTAGCCACGACCCGATGGAAAGGTCCTCAATTCTTCAAGGTTGGAGGTCGAATCGACTACAGCACCATTAAGGATCATCCCTTGTTTCCTCAATTCATGAAGTCAAGAAAGGGATTTGAGCTACTCCTAAAGCATGGCTATCAACCCTTCAAGGGACTCGGCAAGAACGAAGATGGCTGCATCGAGCCAATGATCCAGAAACATCGTCCCCACAGAGCAGGACTAGGGTTCTCCAGAGGAAGCTCGTCAAAGGAGACTGTTTTTGTCAAAGGGGCACAATGAAGACCATTTGTTATTATCTTTCTATTCTTTTCCAAATAAATGCCTCATTTTACCAATGTCATTGATCAATTCAATCAATAAAATTCCAAGTTTCTTTATCTATCCGGATGCCATCTACTCCCTTTCTGTCTATCTCTTCATTTTTTCAATGCCATTTTATGCATGGTTCTCTTCAAATGATTGCTTGTCTTACTATAGGCCGATTTATCTAAACCAGATTTCTTCTCCAAACTTTCAGAATGACTTCTCGGACAATTAAGAAGCTCGTTCTCAATCCCAAGGCTTTTCAGAAGTCGACAACAATTCACAGAATCAAAGCAAGCACCGGAAATGATAAGAGTGCAAAGCAGTCTGATGATTGTGCAGAATATAATCAGTCTCTTCAGGAATTACCAGAGTTCGCCGCTGTTCAGAAGCAAGATGAACCATCTCCTCTAGTACAAGATCCAACTAAAGGTGTCAATATAGGTTCAGAGAAAAATGGATCCCAAAATTCTCCAGATCGGAACCAGTCTGAGTCCGGAAGAAAAGAAAAGGCTTACAGATTTTCTCAAGCGGCATGAAGAAGTGTTCGCATGGACATATGAAGACATGCCAGGCTTAGACCCCAAATTAGTCGAACACCGTCTTGTCTTAAAGCCGGATGCTAAGCCAGTCAAGCAGAAGCTGAGAAAAATGGATCCCAGAATAGAACAACAAGTCAAAGAAGGACTTGAAGATTTGCTCAAAGCAAGATTTATCCGAGCTATTGACTACCCGGATTGGTTAGCCAATATCGTCGTTGTCCCAAAGAAAAGTGGCAAAGTAAGGATCTGCATAGACTTCAGAGACCTCAATAAGGCAACTCTGAAGGATGACTATCCACTTCCAAGCATAGATCTTCTAGTCGATAGCACGGCAGGACACGCCATGTTCTCTTTCATGGACGGATATTCCGGCTATAATCAGATTAAGTTGGCCGCCCGCGACCAATCAAAAACTTCCTTCACTACGCCTTGGGGCACTTTTTGCTATACAGTTATGCCTTTTGGGCTCAAGAATGCTGAAGCAACGTATCAACGGGCAATGGCTGTCATCTTTCACGATCAGATGCGCAAAATCATGGATGCGTATGTTGATGATATTCTCGTGAAATCTAAAGAGGAAGAAGATCACCTCGAAGCACTTGATCAAGTCTTTAAGCGACTCATTCTTTACAAGTTAAGGCTTAACCCGCAAAAGTGTGTCTTTGGAGTCGAATCAGGCAAACTGTTGGGTTTTCTGGTCAGCAAAAAGGGAATTGAAGTTGACCCAACCAAAGCAAAGGCTATTATTGATATGCCACCCCCAAAGAATCTCAAAGAACTGCGTAGCCTCCAAGGACGTATGCAGTCAATCCGGCGATTTATTTCCAATTTGGCAATGAGATGCGAACCTTTCAACCACTTGCTCAGAAAAGGAGTGAAGTTCGAATGGGGACCAGAGTGCCAGCAATCGTTCGATCGAATCAAGAAGTATCTTCTTAATCCTCCCATCCTGAAGCCACCAGAATTGGGAAAACCTCTTTTGCTATACATCTCAGTCAATCAAGTCGCATGCGGTGGATTCTTGGCGCAGTACAAAGAAGGCAGCCTGATAGAACATGCCATTTATTACGTGAGTAAGACTTTCATAGATTATGAGAAGAGATACTCTCAAATAGAGAAGACCTGCCTAGCTCTGGTATGGATGTGCCAGAAGCTAAGACACTACCTGCTAGCATCAGAAGTCAAAATCTTGTCTAAACTCAATCCTCTCAAGTATATCTTAGAGCAGCCTTTCCTCAGCGGATGAGTCGCAAAATGGCAAGTCTTACTGATGCAGTATGACTTAGAATATGTCTCGCAGCAATCAATCAAAGGCCAAGCAATTGCGGATCAATTGACAGATTTTCCTCTGGCCGAAGAAGTGAAAGCCGAAGATGACTTCCCTGATGAGCAAATTTGCAATATCCAGCAATTTCCAGTCTGGAATTTATTTTTCGATGGTTCTAAGAATATGGCGGGAATAGGCATCGGAATCCTATTAATCACTCCTGAGAAGGAGATGATTCCATTTTCTCTCAAGTTAGACTTTCAATGTACCCACAATATGGCTGAATATGAAGCCCTGATTCAAGGTTTAAGGATTCTACTAGACTTCAATGTTAAGAGAGTGCATGCCTATGGCGACTCATTACTCGTTGTTAATCAAGTTCGAGCCGAATGACAGGTCAAAGATCAGAAGCTATTTCCCTATTAGAAAATTGTTTCAGCTCTTGTCAGCAAGTCTAGGCTCCATTATGGCATTCAAAAATGGAGAATCTTGTCGCTCTTTTGAAATTGGCAGACTTGACCAACCTGCCTTCCTTCCAGCGGAGCAAGTAAACCAGGCTGAGCAAAAGAAAAAGCCTTGGTATTACAATATCAAAACTTTCATAGAAACTGGCGAATTTCCTCCAGAACTCTCAAAGAAAGAGCAACGAGCAATCCAGCGTATGTCTACTCGATACTTCATTCTGGCAAATGTCCTCTATCGTCGTGGATTCAGTTCAGAGTATTCCAGATGTTTAGATGAAGACGAAGCCAAAGAAATCGTGCGAGAAGCACACGAAGGCATCTGTGGTGGTCACGTTGGCTACCAAACCCTTGTCAAGCAAATCATCAGAGCAGGGTACTACTAGAAGACTATGCAACAAGACTGTTATCATTATGTGAAGAAGTGTGTGCAATGCCAGATACACGCACCTTCTATCCATGCGCCAGCAACATATTTACAATCCGTTGTTTCTCCATGACCGTTCTCCATGTGGGCCTTCGATGTTGTAGGTCTCATCACTCCTTCAGCTTCAAATGACCACAAATACTTTCTTGCCGCAACAGAATATTTCACCAAGTGGGTAGAAGCCATCAGTCTCCGCACAGTAGAAGGCCGACACGTGGTCTCTTTTATTCACAAGAACATCCTTTGCCGTTTCGGCATCCCACATGACATTATGTCAGACAATGGCAGTCATTTCAAGAATGAAAAGATGAAGACATTCTGCTCAAAATTCAAGATCTATCACCATTTTTTCGCTCCATATTATCCTCAAGGGAATGGTCAGGCAGAGGCCACCAACAAGATTTTAATTCGTATCTTGGAGCGAACCGTGGAAACAGGCCGTGACTGGCATGAAAAGATCCATGATGCACTATGGGCCTATCGGACCACCATTCGTACACCAACGAATGCTACCCCATCAGAACTGGTCTATGAAACAGAAGTAGTGTTGCCGCTACATCTTCAGAAGACCGCTTTGAAATTTGCTTCACTTCTGCAATTACCTCTTGATCAATATCAGCAGCAGCGACTGGTACAATTAGACTTACTCGACGAGAGAAGGCTAAAAGCAGCAGAACATGCTCAATCCTATCGCCAGAGAGTAGCCAGAAAATATGCGAAATCTATCATCGAAAGAAGATTCAAAGTCAATGATTTAGTACTTCGATCCACAGCTTATCTCAAGCATCGTCCCGGCGGCAAATGGTCGCCAAATTGGGAAGGTCCCTATGTTGTCAAAGAAGCATTACCCCGCAACTCATATCGGCTCATCAATGCCGATGGGGTAGAATTGCCAGATCCTATTAATGCTCGACACTTGAAAAAGTTTTATACTTGAAACATTTATCCTTCTCTTATAATCCTTCCCGTTTCCTTCAAATAATGATCCAACTTTCTTTCCCAGTTACACTGGGGCATTTTAAAATTTTGTTCTATATGCAGGCAGAATAAACAAATTCCTCATTTCACGCACTTGTGCATTCATGTGCATCAATTCATGCTCATTTGCATTCAACTGCATTAACAACAATCTGGTCAGTATTGGGATTTCAACAAATAGTCCCATCACAATTCCTAAAGATTTAAAATTAAAAGGTCATCATCCATACTGAACCAAAACCCAACGCTCAGACTGGTATTATTTCAAAATCCAGTACTCAAACTAGCACATTTTCAAAATCCCAATTTTTCAGAAAATCGAGTTCCGACTCGGGCTTTTATTTCAATCATTTTCATTTGTTGATCCGGGTTCCGACTCGAGATCTCTCTATGTATTCGAGCTCAGATTTGAGCTCTTCATTTTCTTTCATTGATCCGAGTTCCGACTCGTGATCTCATTATCTTATTCGAGCTCAGATGCGAGCTCTTCATTTTCTTTTGTTGATCCAGGTTCCGACTCGAGATCTCTTTAGTTACTCGAGCCTTGACTCGAGCGCTTCATTTCCTTCTGTTGATCCGGGTTCCGACTCATGATCTCTGAATTTTATTCGAGCTCTGACTCGAACTCATCATTCTCCTTTGATTAATCCAAGTCACTTCAATCATCAAAGTCTGTCAATTGCTCAAATTTGACATTTTGACCTCCAAATTCCAATTTAAATCTTCAAATCAGGCAATTCTCCAATTTCGACCTCTGGGTCACCCAATTTTCAATTCTCAACCTCAATTTCCAATTTCCAATTTTCGACCTTCGGGTCAATCAATTTCCAAATTTCGACCTTTAGGTCAATCAATTCTCAATTTCGACCTTCGGGTCACACAATTTCGACCTTTCGGTCAACCAATTCTCAATTCCGACCTTTTTGGTCAAATCAATTCTCAATCTCGACCGTCAGGTCATCCAATTTCGACCTTCGGGTCATTCAATTCTCAACAACCAATTTCCAATTTCCAATTTCAACCTTCGGGTCAATCAATCTCAATATCCAATTTCAATCATTTCCTCTTGTGAAAGACCCTTTTTAGGGAGAGTTCGAGGGAGCTCGTTCTTTCGCATGCTATCCAATTTGTTCACTTAGCCCCTTTTCAGGGAGAGTTTGAAGGGACTCGCGTCTTTGTGAACCGTTTGAAAAACAATTTTCAATTTCACACAAGAAACCCTTTTTAAGGGAGAGACTCGACGGAGACTCGTTTCCTTGTGACCCCCCAATTTCATACTAGGCCATTTTTCGTCATGAAAGACCCTCTTTGTAGGGAGAGTGTGATGGACTCGTTCCTTTCATGACCCAATTTTCAGACCTCACTATTATCGGCCCCTTTTCCATAAGAGAAGTCTAATATTAGGAAGCTTTGACGAAAGCTCAATTTCTCTTTGAAAGTTCGTTTTGCAAACACCTCCTCTTTAGGGAAGAGAGGAGTATTTCTCAATTCCCATTCAGGTAAGGGCTAAGCCTGAGTCTCTCTTTTTGGGGAAAAAGAGAGGAGAATTTTCGTCACGGATGTGTTGAGTCGGATTTCCAATACTCATTTTCACCAAGGATTTCAAGAAAATTTTGTCAATTTGTCAATCAAATTATTTGTTGATTTCAGAATCTTTATTGCACTAATCTCTATATCAATTTACGTTCAGCATTACTTCCAAAAGAGTGAAGCTTTTGCGAAAAGGGATTCAAAACTCAAATTCTTTCTATTGGACAACCAAAAGGATGAAGGATAAATCCTCAATATGGCCAAAAAAGAAGATTCAATGTTATTGAAAAGCCGTAGATGATCGATATTGATCGCAGTCGATGGCACATCTTTAAAGGCTATTCTTGCAAAGATGAGGCAGTGGAAATATCCTGAGCGCTAGAAAAAGAGAGCATTCATCAAAACCCTGTCTCCTCAGAATCACCTAAGCTGCAATCAAGTATCCGCAAAAGGGATCTCTCACCTGTCGTCAAGATGAAGGCAAATTAGGCGAGTAGACCCCCGGGGCCAAAGAAAATTCGAAACATCTCCAAGATGACGGAGTTTGTGACGGATCCTTCCAGGGAAAGTCCAAAGCACTGTCGAGATGAAGGCAGATGCGATGAACCTCTCGACAATCCCTAAAAGATATTTAATTTCAACTATCATCCAAAGATCCCCAAACCCATCGCCCAAGAAAGATCGAAACATCCCCAAGTTGAAGGAGTTTGTGACGTACCCTTCCCCAAAAGAGAGAAAGAGAGGAAAAAGAAAGAGAGGAAAAGTCAGAATATCTCCAAAATGAAGGAGACTGTAGCAAAAACCCAAAAGAGCCAAAAGAGTGCAGCAAGATTATCATGAGAGAAGCTCCCAGGATATCAAACTGCCAAATTTATCAAAAATCCTCTTTAATCTTGTGAAATTCTATTATCAATACTCTTTCATCAATTGCTTTCATAATATCAAATTCTCTTTTCTGCTCATATCAAGGAAATTGATAGCTTCCTTGAAGAAGGTCAATTGCAAACAATTTGGGTTTCCAATCTCGATTATACGAAGTGAACCTTGTTTGGAGGTAATGCTTTGAGTAGAAAAGAAAGAATATCTTTGCAGCCATGTGCAACATTTTCAAAATTTTTGAATCAACAGCAGAATTTCCAACATTTTGACAATATTTTTCCAGCTATCCTGACGTGAAGTGAGAGCTTGATATCCGTCTTTGATACATCCATACACCAATTTTAAATCCCTCCTAAGGACTTGATTCCTTCCCTTCTTTGAGAGCATGAACTCTCAGAATTGCACACTTCCCTGTGTCCCCACTGTCCCACCATAGACAGTCCCATTTTGGCTTGAGGTTAAGCCACCAATTCCAGCAAAAGGCAATTTCAAAAGCTGATTTTAGTCTCAGCAGTGAGACACCCAAGATCAATCCCTTTTCAAGCTTTAGGGACCCCATTTTCCTTCCTTTTGCAAAACCCCTGTCGGATTTACTGTGCAAAATCCGAAGGTTCCTTCGAGGATTCCATTTCATTTTCCGCCCAATCAGGTTAAGGGTATAAACCTGAGCCTCAACCAAAGAGGTATTTCATTTTCCGCCCGATCAGGATAAGGGTACAAACCTGAGCCTCATCCAAAGAGGTATTTCATTTTCCGCCCAATCAGGTTAAGGGTATAAACCTGAGCCTCATCCAAAGAGGTATTTCATTTTCCGCCCAATCGGTTAAGGGTATAAACCTGAGCCTCAATCAAAGAGGTATTTCATTTTCCACCCGATCAGGATAAGGGTACAAACCTGAGCCTCATCCAAAGAGGTATTTCATTTTCCGCCCGATCAGGATAAGGGTACAAACCTGAGCCTCATCCAAAGAGGTATTTCATTTTCCTCCCGATCAGGATAAGGGTACAAACCTGAGCCTCATCCAAAGAGGTATTTCATTTTCCACCCGATCAGGATAAGGGTATAAACCTGAGCCTTAATCAAAGAGGTATTTCATTTTCCGCCCGATCAGGATAAGGGTACAAACCTGAGCCTCAATCAAAGAGGTATTTCATTTTCCACCCGATCAGGATAAGGGTATAAACCTGAGCCTCAATCAAAGAGGTATTTCATTTTCCGCCCGATCAGGATAAGGGTACAAACCTGAGCCTCAATCAAAGAGGTATTTCATTTTCCACCCGATCAGGATAAGGGTATAAACGTGAGCCTCAATCAAAGAGGTATTTCATTTTCCACCCGATCAGGATAAGGGTATAAACCTGAGCCTCAATCAAAGAGGTATTTCATTTCCCACCCGATCAGGATAAGGGTATAAACCTGAGCCTCAATCAAAGAGGTATTTCATTTTCCGCCCGATCAGGATAAGGGTACAAACCTGAGCCTCAACCAATGAGGTATTTCCATTTTCCGCCCGATCAGGATAAGGGTACAAACCTGAGCCTCAATCAAAGAGGTATTCCATTTTCCGTCCGGTCAGGTTAAGGGTACAAACCTGAGTCTCATTTCTATGAGATATTTCATTCCCCAATCAGGTCAAGGGTTCAAACCTGAGCTTCGTTCCATGCGAGATATTTCTGTCCCATCCAGGTTAAGGGCAAAAACCTGAACTTTGCTCTCACAAAGCAAATCTTTCCTCTCCATTCTTCGCTTCATATCTACCATCTTCCTCGGGCTAATTTCTTCACACCCAGTCAGATCCTTCTAACTGGAGCATTTTTTTATGTATAGCCCAAATTTGGTGTGTTTTTCTTTGCCACTAAGCTCGGCCATGAGCCGGCTTAGTAGCAAAGAGGGGCATCTGTAAACACCCCAAATTTTCACTCACCTCCCCGACAGTTCCACCAAGCATCATCATCCAGCCTCTGAAATCGCTGGAGGGCAAAATGGTCATTTTCTGAGTCCGAACCTTGCAAAAGTCCAAATTTCATCTGAAACTCTCCAAATTTCTCTAATTTTAACTCAGATGTTCAAAAATTTATTCCTGACAGTAGACAGACAACTCCAAGTCTTGGTTCAAGATTGCATTTCATAAGACATGATATTGCATATCATTGCATGAGCATTTCAAATCACTGCACTGCACAACATGTCATTTCGAGGTCCAGAACTCTTGATTTCAAAATTTTCAATCCAGATTAGAATTTTAACCCTTTTCAAAATTGATTTCAAAACCCTGGGTCTTCAAAATTATCAATTCTTCTCATTTTACCCCCAGGACTCTGAATTTCAAAATATTTTCTCAGGAAAACGATCTGGATAGTTTTCAATATGGATTTCAGCCACTTCACCTCAGATTTTGCCCTTTTGACAATTTCAAATATCTTTCTTTTACAAAATCGCCCTACAGGGGTCAACTCTTTCCAAAAATTCCTGTTTTACCAGTTAGTCCAGATTTTATGAAAATTCCAAAAAGAAGTTGTTGTTTTATCCTTATTTCAGTAAATAAGCAATGTGGGACCCACACTGAGGTGGCGTCACACAAGCTTTTCTTTTGAAAATTTGAATTTTGAAAAACCCAAAAATATAGGAGCCTTGTCCCCTGGATTGGTGCCACTTGTCCTTTCTCTCTCCTCTCATCTACATGCCAAGTGTCAGTGTGGGGCTACCCTAAGAAGCCGCCACATGTCATCCCATTTATCTACCATGTGTCACCCTATCCATCCTGCGCCATGTGTCAATCCAAGATCACCAGGAGATGCCAAGTGTCATAGGTTGTCCTGTCTAGAAAAGTGGAGCTTGTCTCCTCTGAGGTGGCGCCACTTGAAGTGTGTCTCCTGCAGGGGACACGTGTCAACCCCTCCCTCCTTCTAGAAAAGTAGCCTGACACATGTCTCTCCCTACTTTTCTCAGAAAAGTAGGAGACATGTGTCACTCCTAGATTCCTCCAGAAAAAGTAAGCTTGTCTCCTCTGAGGTGGCGCCATCTGGAGTGTGTCTCCAGCAGAGGACACATGTCAAGCTCTCATTCCCTCAGAAAAAGCAAATGCCATGTGTCATTTCCTGCTCTCTTCAGAAAAACTAGAATTCAAATGTTCAAATCTCCTCATAGGTGGCGCAAATCCTGAACTGCTACCTTTTCCATGTTGTCTGAGATGGCGCCACATGGCTTGGCCCTCCTTCTCTACCCTCTGCCACGTGTCATCTTCTGCTTCTTTCAGAAAAAGCAAGGTGACACATGTCTCCTTCTAACTCCTTCAGAAAAAGTAGAGGACACATGTCTTCTCCCTACCTTTTTCAGAAAAGTAGGAGACACATGTCACTCCAGGATTTCTTCAGAAAAAGCAAACCATTCAAAATTCAAACAAGGCCTAGGTGGCGCAAATCCTGAGCTCTTATTTTTCCAGATGGCCTATGAGGGCGCCACATGTCACTTCCCTCCTTTTCCTCCCTCTTGCCACATGGCATTGTAGGAGCCACCCTGAGGTGGCGCCACATGTCCATCCTCCATTCCTCCAGGGCCAACCTCCATTTGAAATTCAAATTCTCCTCTAAGGTGGCGCCATCTGAAGAACCTCCTCCAGCAGGCTGACACTTGGAACCATCCTGGACTGCCACATGTCCAGATCTCCTTTCTCCAGAAAAGGTAGAATTCAAATTCCTCTAAGGTGGCGCCTTCTGAGCCCACTGCTCTGTCCTTCTGACATGTGTCAAACACCTTTTGAGGTGGCACCATTCCAGGACTCCACTTGGCTCCATTTTGATTTTTATTTTATTTTTAATAAAAGTAGCCCACCATGAGGTGGCGCCACCTGAGGACTCCCTACAAAAGGTGAGTTTGAATTTCAAATTCCAAGAAAACACCCTCTGAGGTGGCGCCTTCTGGGAGTTCCCTGCAGAGAGAATCAAGCAAACTTTTGAAAAATTCCAAATTCCCCCTGCTGAGGTGTCTCACCCACAAAATTTCCATTTTTTTTATTTTTCTCCAAAATCAAAATAGCCCCATGAGGTGGCGCCACCTGAGGGCTCCCTGCAAAAGCCAAATTCGAATTTCAAACCCCCAGATAGCACCCCCTGAGATGGCGCCACATGGAGGGCTCAGATTGAGCCTGTTTGAAATTCAAAATTTTTCAGAAAATTTATAAAAACAAGGCTCCACGCCCAGGAGAGGAGAGCATCTTTGGAGACCATTTTGTGAACTTGAAAATCCGACCTAGCCAGCCCTAAAATCTAATTTTGAACATTGGAAATCGTGCCCCCTTTGGCTCATTGGAGAGGGTGGAGTAAAGTTCGTGCAGTGGCCAATCCGATTCAAACATAGCTCGATTTTGGTGAACCATCCGAAGCTCGGAGCGAAGGACGAAGGAAGCTCGTGATAGCCGCCCCTTTCAAGAGCTTCTACGCTGCGTAACGAAGCAAGGTGCACTTCTTTTCCCCTTGATGTGATTCCATAATCCGAATCGGGAGTCGTTTGAAGAAAGAGCTCATCCGAGGGATGGATTGAGCTATTCTCATAAAACGACATATATAAAAATGTTTCATTATGCTTCCTTGATGATTTTTAACATTCATGTAGTTAGCTCGGTTTAATGTGCATTTTATTTCATTCATTTAGCATATTTCATGAATTAATTAGGATTAATTTAGCATTTATTTCAATTTTGTTTATTTTCAGTAGGTCTCTGTTTTTGTCAGTCAGTCCACACGTCATTTCATGCATTTATGTTTTATTAAAAATCCCAAAAAAATCACGGAATGCGCCCTTAGGTATCCCTGAAATTTTGCCAAAAATTCAGAGGCATTTGAATTTGTTTATTGTGGTAAACATTCAAAATGTCAAGTCGGGTTTTGTTACTCGGGATGCATTTTGAAAATCATTTTCCGACTTGTAAAATCGAGATATACCTCATGGGAGATTTGATTTTCAATCCGAAAGATGTTCTGAACTCGGAAAAATGTATAGTTTTTAATATGATTTTCTCAGATTATTCTGAATTTTTTTAATATCTGACAAAAATCCGAGAGTTCAGGACACGTGTCAGAGCATAATTTGGGCCTCTAAGATCTTGGATCGAATTAGGGCTATGGTTTCTATTTGTGTGTTGCTCCAAATCCAAAACTGTAAAAAGTGAAAGTTATGTCCGTGGTGTCCTTTATTTGCATCTGAAATCCTGTAATTTTTAAAATAGTGTTGACCCCTGCTTCGGATTTTTATTGTCAGTCCTCTGTTTTGCTACATTTGTCTATTCTGTTGATTTAGGCAGAAATAGTTACATTTTTATCTGTGTTTATGTTGATCAAATGCCAAAGTCATAAACATGAAAGTGTTCATATAGGTGTCGTGAGTAGCTCTGATTAATTTCATAAATTTCCATGGCCGTTTTATATTTTTTGGCATTTTACATCCGATTAGGGTGATTTTTACCTCTGTCAGAACTAAATCCCTGTTTCTGAACTCACTATGGCTCAAATCCCGAGGCTGTAAAAACAAAAAATGTTCCATTTCGGGTCTTTTAGCAGTCTGAAAAATATCAGAAGTTTTCATGGTGTAAATCTTGCATTATCATGTTAAGCAATGCATTTGGTTCGAATCCATAGGCAAAATCAACCATTTTAGGACTTTCTTTAAATTTTAGCATTTAAATCATATCATTTCGTAATTTTTAGCATTCTAGGCTGTTTATCAGAGTAAGTAGATGCTTCATACCGAATTTGGTGCAATTTGAAATCCATTTGAGGTTCGGATTAGCCATAATATCAAAACAGGGTCCCGCAGGACCCGGATCCAAGTGAAAAACAAGCGAAAATCGTTATTTTTGATAAATTGCATAATATCAAATTCTGATTTTACAGCCTTAGTGTGTTTAGCAGTATGTCATCATGTCTCTTACTGCATTTCATCATCATTTGATTCAATTTGAATTTCGAAATTTCAATTTTACCAAGTTTTCCTTTAAAAAAATCCTGATTTTAAAGGTGTAACTTTAATTTTAGGGGTATTTTGGTCATTTTGACCCCAATTCTGAATTTTAAACTGTTTTCCACTGAATTCCCTGCATTTACATCATTTCAAATATCAAGGAAGCATGAGAATAGGGTTTATATCCAATTAAATCCAATAATTTCATATTATTATTGGAAAATCTTGGAAAAACCCACATATTTGAGCTAACCCAATTTCAAGTTTGGCAGGGACATTCAAAAGAAGGAGCTGAAGTCTGCAAATTTCTTTTATTTCCTTTATTTAAGTGATGTAATAATGTAAATTTTGGAATAAGAGAGTTAATTTCCTGCTTAGACTAGGATGCATATCATATAGTTTAAATTTATGCAATATCCTGCTTATATGCTTCATGCATTTTATTTCAAAAGCACTATGGATGTACACGAATGGCACGTGCACCAACTCTTAGGGAGTTGATGGACTCGGTGGGATCCATATTTACGGCCCTAGTCAGAATATGGACGAGACCCAGATCCATCATCTTTCTACTAGTCACATAGAGCCTACACTCTTAGGCTATCTTAAAATGCACATCATATTTCCAAAGTTTTCAAAATCATGTGCATCAAATCAACTAAGTTCTGAACATATTCATGGCCACAGTCAGAATATGTGAAGGATTTATTTGGACTTAATGCACATTTTTCAACCAATTCCTCAGAAAATCTTTTCAAAGGGCATTCATTTACTCATATCATTGGCATCATGAAATCATTGATTTTCTCAAGATTTTCTCAAGAAAACTTCATTCTCAAGAAATCGATTTCTCAAGAAATTCTAAGGATTTTTCAAAATCGGTTTTCCAAAGACAAGTTTTTCCACAATTTTCCCTGGAAAATGATATTTTCTTAAGAGATTCAAAAGAGTTTTCCAATCTTTCTCCAAGATCAAAATCGATTTCCAAGTATTTCAAGGGTAAAAATTTCTAGTATTTCAATTTCCCAAGTTTTGAATTTCCTTCCCCAATGAGTTTTCCTATAAATTTTCCATTATTTTCCTAAGAAAACTCTCAAAGTCCAAGTTTTCCTAAGAAGTATTTCCCTTTTCAAAGGTTCACCTTTTCCTCAAGAATCACTTCCATTTTCCCAGGATTTTCAACCATTCATGATTTTCCTACATCTTTATGAACTTTCCCGTGATTTCAAAAACCCGTTTCTTCTGAGTTTCCTGAGAAATTGACCTTTTTCCTGAGAAATGTTTTCCCACTTCAAACATTTTCTGAGCATACATCATGTTTTCCAACTTACATTTTCCAAAATCTCATAGCACATGCCTGAATTCTCTGTGCATTTAGGATAGAACACGATTTTGATGATTTAACTAAGTCAAGCATAGTTTTGGTCCTTGGTTCGATTACCCCTGTTAAAGGCGGCAGGAACGGTCGAACCTCGTACCGACAGGTCAAGCCCCATCCCATGGATTTTCCCGCAATTTTCAAAACGGAGGCGAGTATTTCAAAACATTTCCAAAATCCGGTCAAGTTTGAAGCGCGAAAGCGTTTCTTCTTTTCCTCTTCCGCAAGGAAGGGAAGACAGGGGAAAAATTTTGCGACGATAACACGCGCCTACCATGTGGGTGCGCCAAGGAGGTGGCCCGGGTGCCACGCGCACCCGACCCTCAGCTGCTCCTAGGCAGCGAGCAAGGGGGCAAAAAGGGGGCCTACACAGGCCCCTGGTTCGAGCCAAATGGTGGCTCAGACCAGGGCTGTAGCCCTTGACCCCGCAGGTCAAACCCAATCCAAAACCCCCGGGTGCTAAGGCACCCGGGCGGTTCGTTTGGGCTAACAAAGGAGGGGGGCTCAACAATGGTGGGCTCACCTCATAGGTGAGTCCACCCTGGGTAGGTCTGGGCCCAAGGTGGCCCAGACCACCTGCCCAACCGTGGGCTATAATAGTCCAACTGTTGTGCACCCAAGATGCAGCCGGCCCAACATGAAGAAGAGAGAAGCCTAGACTGACCGACTTTGGTCAGTCTGGGGCTCGTTGCAGGGTCTGCAACGGACCCAGCCCACATGTTGCGGCCCAGCAAGGCCACCAAGGACCTGGGCTGGCCATGGAAAGGCCCAGCTCAGCGCCCTACCAAAGCATCAGCCCCAAAGGGGCGCTCCACACACCATGAGAAAAAAAAAACGAGCATGATAAAAAAAAACGAAATGCATGGAAGGGAAAAGGCTCACCTTGGTGCTGGGTTGGCCCAGCTGGAACTGCAGCAACAAGGGTAGGGGGAGAGGGAGTTAGAGAAGAGAGGAAGAAGAGAGAGGGTGTCGACCCTCTCTCTCTTACCTTCCCTTGTTTAAAAAGGGAGAAGGAGAGATGGACGGTGGGGAGGGAAGGAGGGGAGATGAGAGGTCTCCCCCTCCCACGCCCCACCCTCTCCTAGAGCCTATGGGGGGGGGGGGGGTCAAGTGTAAACACCCCAAATTTTCACTCACCTTCCTGATATATCCATCAATCATCATATTTCGATTCTCCGAAACCAATGAAGGGCAAAATGGTCATTTTTCAAGATTGAACCTTGCAGAAAGTCCTAAATTCCATTCTCGAGTCTCAAAACTTCTCTATTTAAACTCAAAGACATCTTCAAACTGCAAATTTTCAAAATCTCATGTTTAACCAGAAGTCAGAATTTTCGAATTCAAATTCAGGGTGGCAATTTTGTAGGACATGTCTTTGCATAACATCGCATGAGCATTTCATATCATTTCACTGCACAACATGACATTTTGAGATCTGGAACTCCTGATTTTCAAAAAATGTCAATCCAGATTCGAGTTTTAAATATTTCAAAATTAATTTCAAACTCCTGGGTTTTTAAAATTACCAATTCTTCCCATTTTACCCCCAGGACCCCGAATTACAAAAAAGTCTTCTCAAGAAAATGATCTGGATAGTTTTGGACATTGATTTTCAAAAATTTCGTCAGTTGAAAAGAGGGGGACACAATTTCAAAATTCATAAGACCTTATTTCAAACTTTTACAAAAAGGCTCCGAATTTCCCTGTTTCTTTCAAAATTTTGCCCTGAAGAACCATTTTCTTCTAAGTTTTGAAATCAAGCCAAATTTTGCTTCGTGTTTTCCAAAACTAGCCTACTATTATGAAAATTCCAAAAATCTCACTTGGCTTTTATTTCAAATAAGTGACGTGGGACCCACCCTAAGGCGGTGTCATACTCAAATCCTCAAAATTTTCTCTTATTTTCAAAACAGTGCCCATCCGGAAGTGACACCGATTTATAATTTTTTTTTTATATTTTTTTTTTATTTTAAACAAAAATTAGTGGGCCCACGCATAGGTGGTGCCTCACTAAAGATTTCATTCTCAAAAGAGTTTCAAATCAGGATGAGGTGGCATCACCCTGAAATACCCAGTTTTTTTATTTTTTTTATCATTTTTTTTATTATTTTTTTCCTTCACTCGTTTTTTTAAACAGCCCTAAAAGGTGCCACAACCGAATCTTCCTAAAAAGACTGTTTACTTTACCTAAACATTAGGTAAAATAAACCAAAATTTTTTTTTGTTCAAATGGCTAAGAGCCGCCCCCCTCCCAAATGGCAACATTTTTAAAATTTTTCAAGAGTTAGTTTTTTAAGTTTATCAAAAACTTTTATAATTGAAATTCAAAGGTTTCGATCTTTTGGCTGAAAGGACGAATATTTTTTAAAAAGGGGGCTTAGGCCACCCGAAAGAGGGACCTTTTTTTTTCCCTAACTCTTCACGCCCCCTCTTCACGGCTTCCCCTCTTGGCTAGCAGGTGAGAGCTTTTGGAGATCCTCTTGGCAAAAAACCCTCTGACCCCCCCCCCCCCTTGAAGATTTGATTCCCCTTGAAGGAAGCACCTTCCTCAGCCTCTGTAAAACTCACCTTACACCGATCCTGTGGAAGGCAAGGATCCATCCCAACACACAAAGAAGGCATTCAGTCCGGCGATTAGGTGAGAACTCCCAGCTATACCTTCATGTTTGTGAATCAATCAGCATATCCATCTCACGCATATAGTGAATCCATTTTGGGGTAATGCGATTTACATTCATGGTTGTTTCATGTGTCCAAGATCAACGATGCTTCACAATAGCACCTTTGATCTCCATGAAGAAGGGATTTTTACCAATCACCATTTTTTTTTATATATTGTCTTTATTGGGCTCTTCCAATACCATGAATCTCATGATACAGTGTATTGTTGAGTGCAATGTTTTTCAAACTATCATCCAGATCATCTCACATCGCATATCATATTTCAGGAAGGTTGTCAAATTTTTTTAGAAATATCATTTTCATTCAGTCTTTGCATATGCAGAAAATAAAATTTCAGGTAGCATCATTTATTTTCTATTCAAAAGGTTCTCTTTGTTTTCCTCTCTGCTTTTGCGATTAATGACAATATTTTCTAATTTGGCGGCATTTTACTGGTTTTTTCCTACATTCACAGTCTTTTGATCAGTCATTGGCAAAACCGCATAATCGATACCCGAGAGGGTTTATCGTATAGCAAATGATGCCCTTAACCATGGCATTACATCCTTTACTATATTGCACAGATTTTTTCTTGCAGGCTTAATTCATAATACGAAACATTTCTGCCAATGTCGTCCAAATTTCAGTCTTTACCATCCTAAGATAAATGCTTTTTTTTTGTTAAGAAATCTTCATGATTACCCGCAGAACACGTCTTAGTAGTTCTGGGTGCAATTTTTTTTTTCCTTTTTTTTTGTACTTAAGTTTAATTGCTGTATCATATGCTTACTGTGTCAGTCATGTGATCTTAACGTCTGACCATCCTTTGCATGCCATCGATAACATGTGATACCCCTGCGCAAGGCATTTACAGATCATTCTTTCCAGCCATTAGCATGGTTTCAGCCATTGGCATTGTTTCAGCCACTAGTGTAGCCTCAGTTATTAGTATTGTTTCAACCATCAACTTCATCCCATCTCAAATCAGTAAAATCAGCTTGTCCTTAGCATTATTTCCAGAAGTTAAGTAAATAACCCTTGAAAACAACATAGTCAAGCTATGTTACAACTTGAGTATTGCTTTGCAGTGTAAGGCAACTGATTATGGCAGTGTAAGGCAAGGACCACTTGAGGGCTGTTTTGCAATGTTGGTCTACAAATTTTGGCTGCAAATGCTTTATGCTTTGTAGTAACTATGGTTGCATTAGTTGGCAGATTAAAGAGCCAATTGTTGGTACAACAAAATGAATAATGATGTTTTTTTTTTGTCATGACTGTTATTTTTTTTTGAGAAGAAGTCATTACTACTGCCATGTGATTGTTACAACAGAATGAATCAGTATTGGTCTTATTGTTGTTATTACTATGTTTGCTAATGTTGTCCTTGTCATCATCAATGGTTCTGTGATGTTAGTGAGATAACTATTTAGGAATCGCTTCAGGTAGATGCGGGTTAGATGAGAGTGAGCCATTTCTTGGCGAAATAATTGTCATAACAAGAGAGGTTATCATTTGTTCTATCGTTGTGACTGTTACTACTGTTGTTAAGGGTGCTATTTTGCTTTGTTCCCATCATCATTTGCCACTGCTGTGTTATAAGAGGCACATGAATGAATTATATGCCAAAATGTATTATTTTTGTGTGAAGGACTAAGTAAAATAGTGCTGAAAATATTATTGAAGAGTGTAAAAGACCCCTGTGCCCTTATGGAACTAAGGCCACGGTGCTTCCACAGTACATTTCCAGCCCATTGTATATGTTATGTATTTACCCATCTTTTCTGCTGCAGGTACCCAGTCTTGATAATCGGCTATATTCATGAATGGATATATCCATATCCATTCATGATCCCTATGCCATCTTTTGTATACTTTGTTATTGATATATAGGGAAGCTCCATACCCAATTTTATTGAGAAATATGTTATAATTTGGGAATTACGACTTTGTGAAATCACCTACAAAAACTGTATATACCCTGTACTTTCTGATTTTACCCATTATATATGAACTTCTACTTATTACATATATTTTCTCATTGTACGTATATATATATATATATAGGGAAGCTCCATACCCAATTTTATTGAGAAATATGTTATAATTTGGGAATTACGGCTTTGTGAAATCACCTACAGAAACTGTATATACCCTGTACTTTCTGATTTTACCCATTATATATGAACTTCTACTTATTACATATATTTTCTCATTGTACATATATATATATATATATATATATATATATATATATATATATATATATATATATATACATATATATATACATATCTTCATGTGCACTTGTTATTACATATATTTTTCTTTTCTTTTTTCTCTTTCTTTTGTAAATACATCTTCATCCTCACATGTCATTTAGCATAAATTCAAGCATTTAGATATAACCATGTATATCTTCGTTGTACATATCATGTGTATACTCATTTCCTTGGCTATTTGGTACTAACTCTCATTTTGCAGGAAAATTTGGGGATGCTGATTCTTTTATACTATGTATTTTTTTTTATTTATTTTGACTTATGTCAGAGATGTAATAATCAAACTTGGAATAATATTTACTTTTACTGCTTAGATTAGGATGCATCTCATGTAGTTTGATTCCTGCAATATCCTGATTCTATGATTCATATATCTCAATTTTCAAAATTAACTGTGGATGAACACGAATGGCACGTGCACCAACTCTTAGAGAGTTGATGAACTCGACGGAGTCCATATTTACGGCCCTAGTCGGAATATGGACGAGACCCAGATCCATCATCCCTCTACCAGTCACATTAAGCCTACACTCTTAGGCTATCTTAAAAATGCACATCATATTTCCCATTTTCAAAATATTGTGAATTAACTCAAATAAACTCTGAACATATACATGGCCACAGTCAGAATATGTGAGGAATTTACTTTGGCTTAATACACATTTTTCCAACAAATTTCTTAGAAAATCTTTTCAAAGTGCATTCATCCATTCAAGTCATCTGCATCATGGCATTATCTGCTTTTCTCATGATTTTCTCAAGAAAATTTCTTTCTCAAGAAAATCAATTTCTCTAGAAACTCTAAAAATTTTCAAAGCTGGATTTCCCAAGTCAAGTTTTTCCGTGATTTTCTCTGGAAAATATTCTTTTCTTAAGTTTTTCGGAAGGAATTTCTCATTTTTCTCAAGAATCAAAATCAATTCCCAAGTGTTTCAAGGCTAAGATTCTCAGGATTTCAGTTTCCTGAGTTTCAATTTTCCTCCTCTAAAGAGTTTTCCAATGAATTTTGCTCATTTTCCTGAGAAACTTTTCAAAATCTAGAATTTTCCCGATTAACATTTTCTCTTCCAGTGTTCACCTTTTTCTCAAGAATCACTTCTATTTTCCCAGAATTTTCAACCATTCATGATTTTCCAAATCTTTATAAACTTTCTCGAGATTTCAAATCTTCTTCGTCTGAGTTTCCTGAGAGATTGATTTCCATCTTTTTCCTGAGAAATGTTTTTCAACTCCAAATGTTTTCTAAGCATACATCATATTTTTCCAACTTACATTTTTCAAAAATCTCATAGCACATGCCTGAATTCTCTGTGCATTTAGGATAGAACACAATTTCGATGATTTGATCAAGTCAAGCACAATTTTGGTCCTTGGTTCGATTACCCCTGTTAAAGGCGGTAGGAACGGTCGAACCTCGTACCGACAGGTCGAGCCCCATCCCATGGATTTTCCCGCTATTTTCAAAACGGAGGCGAGTATTTCATAAACAATTTCCAAAAATTCAGTCAAGTTTGAATCGCGAAAGCATTTTCCTCTCTCTTCCGCAAGGTAGGAAAGACGGGAAAAATTTTGCGACGACAATAGGTTTGGTGACCGTGATGGAACCTGTCCTTGTCTGATCAAAATTGTGCTTGACTTAGTTCAATTATCAAAATTATGTTCACAAAATGTCATCTCTTTACTTTTGCTATCATGCGAACCTAGGAGCCTAGATTCTGACCTAGCTGACATTGATTGCATATAGACTAGGCATGGTTTGGTAGGACTATATTGAGGAGATATTTTCATGCTCACATAGACTTAGGTCTGAATATAACTCTCCTCAATTTAGGATCTGAATGCAAACAATGTATGCTTCTTCAAAGTTTTCAAAAATCTATCTCTCTAGGTTTTAGAGCCATCTATTTCTTGCATGTGATCATTTTTCAAAACCTCCATTACCTATCATTACCGGTCTTCACGTTGCTGGGCTCTCTTCCAGAACCCTAGTTCGGGACAGAGCCTCACAACTGGGCCAATTATTTGGGTTAACACACCCCTACTACGTACCGCGGGCCACAGTCCGAAGTATATCGGTAGGCGCTCAAGGATGTTGGAAAACCTTACCTTAGAACTGGAGTTAAGATTATATGCCACGTACCTCGGATTTCAATTCGTGTATATCGGCATAACTGGATTGGACAAAGATGATCTGAACCTAGAGTTAGGACTAGGGTCCTACAGTTGTTTTCTAAATGATGCATCTAAAGTCAGCCTTTTAGGGAGTGTTGTATGTGCATAAATGTTTGTGCAGGATGTGATTGTTTGTATGTTACCTTTATTTCTTTCATATTTCCCCCAAAATATTTTCAAATATCCATATTCTCATCTTTTCCCTTTATTTTCTCAAACCCTGGATGATTTTTCCAAATATCCAATTTCTTTCAAAACTCTAGGTGATTTTTCATTCTCCCTTTCTACTGGATCTCAAATTTTCAGCTACATTTTATATCCTGCCTGTGAATTTTCAAAATTTCCTATATTTCCCTAAGTCTCATTTCGAGTCTTTCTTTGTTTTCAGTCAGATGGCATCCAGTCAAGTTGACCCTATCTTTCCTGAAGGTCACATCTCCTACGAGGTGCGACAAGGTCGTCCTGAACATCGAGCCCTTAGCACCGGAACTTTCATTCCCCGGTGGTACTATTCCTGGCTCAAAAGCTTTTCCCGAATGTTCCCGGACCATTTAAGCGAGTGCTGATTAGAATTGGCATCAGCAGTCGGAAAACAGACCATCAACAGCAACCTGATCCATGCAATGGCAGAACGATGGAATCCGCGGACATGCACCTTTTGGTTCCCATGGGGAGAAATGACCGTTTTAATGGATGAATTTTCAGAAATTATGGGATTACCAGAACCAGCCGGTCAACCGGGAGATCCATTAGAACATCAATTCCTTATCAATGTCAAGGGTTTGGATCCTCGAGACTCATTAGCTTGTATGACAGGCCGTCGATCCTAGCCCCTGATCCAGTTGTACGGAAATGAATATGTTAACCTGCTCGAGTTGTACCGCCAGTACGGAACCTTCGTTGAAGTCAGCTCGTTATCAAGGACAGCTAAAGAAAGAATTCAGAATGCAATGGTTCTGTGCACTGTAGGATTAGCCCTCTTTCCAGACGAACAAAACTACATGGACATCATAATAATCCAGCTTATGCGAAGATGGGGAAGTCGACAAACCAACCATCTCTCCATAGCCATGGCAGCGTTTGCTTTCCTATATCGTGGTTTGACCCGTTTCTCACTTGGAGAATCCATTTTAGTTAAAGGGTGCATCTACGTGCTTCAATCCTGGTTCTTCCAGCACATTCTAGCCCGAGCAAGCTCTTTCAGATACAATGGTCAAGAACTTCTTCCAGTGACACAGTATCGATCCATGATCGACAACATTCAAGAAGATGACATTGTCTAGGACTACTTTGATCGACAATTGTCCCCTCCCAGATATACATACGCTTATGGCAAGCGGTTCAAATTGTTAGGACCATTTTTCTGCACTTTCTATCAGTCGGGGCGATGTGTTCGACAGTTTTCCCAGAGACACCAGTACGTCGAAGCCCGACTGTTATCAGGAGCTATGGCAGAGTTTGATCTCACTTCCGCACAATGGTCCGGGGCATATCATTCTGCCCGCTACAGCTGGGATTCATTTGTCTCTCTTAAAATCTTTTCAGGTTCTAGAGTGTCTGCCGACTATCATGAATGGTGGCAAATTGTTTGTCCTCCACCTCTTTGTCAAGATCAATAAAAATTCAATTTTCTCATTCCAATAAAATTTTCTCTCTCTATTATGGTTTGACGACCTCGCCTAGGTAACAAGGCACATTTTCGTTGTTTATTTCTCTTTCAAAAAGAATGACAACACAATTGTCGTGATTCCCACGATGACTCAGTCCCTAGTAATGGGATATCTTTTTCAAATTGTCTACCATATTTCCAGCAAATATTTTCTTCCAAAAAAGCCAATTCCTTCAGAATCTAATCAGGTCTTTGCCCTGCAGAGAGCATCCACAACATTTGATGGTTCATACAAGATCAGGCAAAAGAACGACGGCATCTCAGTACTCGTCGGCCTCAGAAGAAGAGATGGGCTCCCCCCGATCCGAGAGGAATCAAGAGCAGCAACAAGAGGATGATGGCATAGACCCTCAAATGTATGCCATGTTCCGAAAAATGATGAATAAGATGATGAATGAACAGCCAGGGACAAGCTCAGAAAGAAATCCATTAAGAGAGAAGTTCCATAGTCACAGGGATAAGAAGGCTTCCAAAAAGCAAGTTCAGCCGGAAGAGATCTCAGACAGAACAGACTCAATTGAAGATACAGATGAAGAATATGAAGTGCCTCCGGCATTTCAGAAGCGGGGTCAAGAACAAAGAAAAAGCCGCAAATCAAAGAGTCAGGATGCCGAAAAGCCCCTGCAAGCACAATTCAGAGAAATGGCCAGAGTTGTCAAGGATCTGCAATCCCACGACAAGGGCAGGAAAGTCTTCACCAGTGAAGACTTCTATGACGGCTTAGAGGGGGATGATGATCTCGAGAATCTTCCTCGTAAATTCATCAAGTTCGACGGTTCTGATGACCCAAAAGCTCATCTCGCCACTTTCTTTGCTGAATGCTCGAGGTTCAAGAGGGACAACCGAGCTCTATTTTTATGTTTTCTCCGCAGCTTGGAAGGAGTTGCAATTAAGTGGTATGCTGAGCATATCAACCCCATCGAGCTCAAGGAGTTCGACAAAGTTGTAAATCTATTCATTGAATGCTTCTTGTTCAACGCAGAGACACTTCCTACATTGAGCCATCTTTGCAATTTAAGGCAGAATGAGAATGAAAAGGCGCGAGACTTTATTCACAGATGGAGATCAGCCTACAACAAAATGAGAGATCCTATCTTAGAAAGGCATGCCTTATCATTGATCCTCAACAATTTCTCACAACCATTAAGAGGATTAATCTCCACTGCACCATCCCGTACCTTTATTGAGTTGACTGAATGAGCCAAATGGCTTGAGCTGAGTGTGGAAAATGGAGTCTACGAAGGCTTCACTTTTTCAAAAAACAACCCCCAAGGTGAGCAGAAGAAGAAATCTCATTTCATCTATTCTACCAACAACAACAACAACAACAGTCAGAATCAGTACAAAGGGCAGAAGAAAGATTACTGCTACGACGCAAGAAGTTCAAATAACAAAGGCGATCAGAAAGGAAAGCCTGCTCCTTAATACAACAAGCCTCCTCAGCAGGATCAAGGGCCGAAACTGTGTGAGAAGACCAAACATGAAGGATGGAGTTACGACAGAAAATTTACACCTTTAGACCAATCACTCGAAGATGTGCTCGAGTATATGTTGTCGAAAGAGATGGTCAAGTTGCCAAGATTGGCTGATCCCCCTGTGCCCATGGGGAAATGGAAAGATCAATTTTGCAAGTTCCACAGGACAGTGGGACACAACACTGAGAACTGCTTTGTTCTCAAAAACATTGTGCAAGATCTTATTGATAAAAATCTTTTAGTGGAAGGAGATGAAGAAGAGAAAATGGATATTCTACAACAGCCCTTTCCTTCACACACCACGGCAGTAGTGTCTGCACAGTCATTCCTGCCTCACGAACACATCAAGCCATGTTCTGCACAAGATGTCCGAGTTCAGCACCAGGTTTCAGTACTGCGACAAGCAACACCAGCCACCAAGAAGGTGGACATAATTTCAGCTTTTGATAAGCTAAAAGTATCAGTGGAACCGGTCGAAGTATTTCCTACAGCAGCCAGTAAAATTCCAGGGTTCCCAAAACATTTTCTCAAATCCATCCCCAAAAAGGGAGAAACTTCAACTCAAAAGCCTCTAATTGCTCTGTCCAATGTCTCAATTTTGGACTTAGCCAAGAATTCCCGCAAGCACCAACAAGTACTGGATGATTTGCTCAGAAAGATTAAAGTTAAGCCCAGTACCACTCCTGAAGACATGGCACAAATAGTGAACTCCGTCATGACTAATGCACCAATCACCTTCTCAGATAAGGACCTTCCAAAGCCTCATTCCTTTCATAATAATGCTATGTACATCGTTGTTCGAGTGAGAGGAATGACGGTACCACATGTGCTAGTTGATGGAGGCAACAACCTCAATATATGTTCTGAAATGACCGCAAAGGCGCTAGGGATCAAAGAAGAAGAATACATTCTGGATCCTATCACTATCTACGGATTTGACAACCATGGTCAAACGGCAAAGGGCAAGATATTTCTAGAGGTGTTCATCAACTATTCGGTGTACTCCGTCCTTTTCCATGTGGTCAATGTACCACCCACCTATAACCTGCTGCTCGGAAGAATATGGATCCACAATGCAAATGCAGTGCCTTCCACCCTTCATCAATGTGTGAAATGGTCAAAAGGTGGAATGATTACAACAATACTGGGAGAAGACCCAGAAGAAAGGCTCCCACAGCTCATGACCCCCCAACCATCATTCACGGCGGATATCCCCAGTATCAGGGAGAGTGAAAAAATCAGTCTCGGAGAAAATCGAGAAATACTTCAGGCATCCTCAGAACTATCTCTGCACACTGTAGCCATGACCCGATGGAGAGGTCCTCAATTCTTCAAGGTTGGAGGTCAGATCAACTACAGTGCCATCAAAGATCACCCGTTGTTTCCGCAATTCATGAAAGCAAGAAGGGGATTTGATTTACTCCTGAAGCACGATTATCAACCCTTCAAAGGACTCGACAAAAATGAAGATGGCCGCATCGAGCCAGTGATCCAGAAGCATCGTCCCCACAGAGCAGGACTAGGGTTTTCCGGCGAAAGCTCACCAAAGAAGACTGTTTTTGTCAAAGAGGCACATTGAAGACCATTTGTTATTTTCTTTCTATTCTTTCCAAAATAAATGTCTCATTTTATCAATGTCTTTGATCAATTCAAAATAAATAAAATTCCAAGTTTCTTTGTCTATCTGGATGTCATTTGTCTCCTTTCTGTCTATCTCTTCATTTTATAATTTTAATGCCACTTTATGCATAGTTCTCTTTAAATGATTGTTTGTCTTACGATGGGCAATTTTATTTCTCATCCAAAATTTCAGAATGACTTCTCGGACAATCAAGAAGCTCGTTTTCAATCCCAAGGCTTTTCAGAAGTCGGCAGCAATTCACAGAGTCAAAGCAAGCACTGAAGATGACAGGGTTGCAAACAGTCAGATGATTATGCAGAATTTGATCCGTCTCTTCAGGAATTACCAGAGTTCGCAGCAGTTCAGAAACAGGATGAACCATCTCCTCTAGTACAAGATCCGACTGAAAATGTCAATATCGGTTTAGAGGAAGATCCCAAAATTCTTCAGATCGGAACCAATTTGAGTCCAGAAGAGAAAGAAAGGCTCACTAATTTTCTCAAGCAACATGAAGAAGTGTTCGCATGGACATATGAAGATATGTCGGGCTTAGACCCCAAATTGGTCGAACACCGTCTCGTTTAAAAGCCAGACGCTAAGCCAGTCAAGTAGAAACTGAGAAAAATGGATCCCAAAATAGAACAACAGGTCAAAGAAGGACTCGAAGATCTGCTCAAAGCAGGATTTATCCGAACTATTGACTACCCAGATTGGTTAGCCAATATTGTCGTTGTTCCAAAGAAAAGCGACAAAGTGAGGATTTGCATAGACTTCAGAGACCTCAATAAGGCAACTCCGAAGGATGACTATCCACTTCCAAGCATCGATCTTCTAGTCGACAGCACGGCAGGACACACCATGTTATAATTTATGGATGGATATTCCGGCTACAATGAGATTAAGTTGGCCGCCCGCGACCAATCGAAGACTTCTTTCACTACGCCTTGGGGCACTTTCTGCTATACAGTTATGCCTTTCGGGCTCAAGAATGATGGAGCAACGTATCAACGAGCAATGGTTGTTATCTTTCACGATCAGATGCACAAAATCATGGATGCGTATGTTGACGATATTCTCGTAAAATCTAAAGAGGAAGAAGATCACCTCGAATCCCTTGATCAAGTCTTTAAGAGACTCATTCTTTACAAATTAAGGCTTAACCCGCAAAAGTGTGTCTTTGGAGTCAAATCAGACAAACTGTTGGGTTTTCTGGTCAGCAAAAAGGGAATTGAAGTCGACCCAGTGATCATGCATATATTTTAGGGATTTTTCATATAAAAATATGCATGATTTCATGAGAAAATGATTTAAAAACCCAATTTTATGTTAGTTTCGAGTAAATGTGCTAAAATGATTTAAAAATAGAAAATGCATGAAAAATAGTTTTATTTTACATTTTAATGCCTATTTTAGTGTTTGACATAATTGTAGTAGTTTAGTTTTTGAAAATCATAAAAAAAAATTTATTAGAGTTAAAATAGACTTAGTTTTGTATTTTCTAAAACATAGTCATTTTGAGTTGTTTTGTAAATAACTTTTTGAAGAGAGGTTTTTGAAATGCAATTTTACAAAGAAGAGGGACTTATGGAGAAAAGTTCAAAATTATAAATATCATACGTAGGGGGAAGAGAGGCTTGTCTTCTCTCTTTTGCCCAAGCCCTCTCTTCTTCCCCTTCCTCTCCACCTCTTCTTACCTCTTCTTCTTCTTCTTCTCCCTATTTTCCCCTCTTTTTCTCATCCTCTTTCCGGTGGAGAATTCCGACAACGGCTGAAGCAAGAGAGAGGATTCCAACCTCTCTTCTAACCATTCCAGTTCGGTGAGTTCATCTTCTTCTTTCTCTTCTTCTTCTTCTTCTTTTGTTGTTTGATTAGTCTGAATTCTTGTAACAGTAGATATAATGTTTGTTTTCAATTCTATCGTACATTTTAAATTCAGCATACCTAGTATTAGCCTCTGAATTTTATGCATTGTGCTTTATTAGATTTCTTTGTTGTTGTTTTTGTGAAATAAAAAAATCGGTTCACTTTGATCTTCAATCCGATATGCTTTTGCTTCTATCAGTATGATTTCAGTAACTAAGCATAATTCATCAGATCTGTGTGCATCTGATTGGATTTCAATTGTTTTTTTTTAGAAATTTGATCTGAAATTCATCATTCTTTGATTTTAAAATCTGTCGCTTGCTTCCAAAACATTTCTATAAACATTTGATCGATCATCTGGATCGATATTTTCTTCTTAAGAGACAGATTTGTGCTTTGTTACTTTGATCTGAATGTTTAAATGGATCATCCGATCTGAATGTCATTTTAAACTAACTAGAGGTTGCCGATACTCTGATTTGAAATTCCAGTTCACCGTGACCTGAATCTGTCACAGAAGTTCTGGTGTATCCAGATCATCTTGATCTGGATCGATTTTTTTGTCATATTTTTGGTTCACCTAAATTGGATCATCTGGATCATCTGCAAGACACAGGAAATTACAACGATAGAAGTAATGTTCACCAGAATGACAAATTCAGATCATCTTGAACTTTAATCTGCCGTAATGTCTGTCCGGCAGAGTCATTCCGGTGGGCTGTTGAGAGTTCCGGTGGAAGATATTGAAATTTCTGGTGGCTCAGCTCCCTGAACCAAAAATCGATCGGATTTTCCTGCTTCTACCGGAATTCATTTATATTCACCCAAATCCATTGTATTCATCGGATTTCCATTTGATCGAATAGAATCATTTTCTGTTGTCGTGAATATCAAACAGAATCACTCCAACAATGGCTAGAATCCAGATCTTCCTCTATTAGCTGCCAGAATAAATGTTTTTCTGAGTGTTTCTACATCGGCTGGAAGTTTTCCTTCCACCGGAGTTCAGTCATTGCTTTGTGATCTGCCAGATAGCTTAGTTTGCCGGCACTGCAGCAATCTCCGATCAGTTTCCAGTTCTCCGACAACTTCTCTTACTGAGCCATTGTGAGAGCCGATCATATTGGTGTGAATCAAATGTGAAAAGTTATTTTCACAATGTGTTAAAGAAAAATTGGGTTTTCATAGTCGGCTGAATTTAAAAACTGATTTTCACGGTTGTGCTGATTTTAAAACTGGATTTTCACTGAAATTTATCCTGTTTTTACTGTTGGTTCTCAATAGAACTTTTATTGTTAGCTAATTGATAAAATTAGTTAGCTATTAGTTAATTGAATAGTTAGTTGTTAGTTTATTAAATCATTAGTGATTAGTATAAAATTTTTGTTTGAAGTAGCTAAGTAATGTGTAATTGTTAGATTAGTTACTTTTGTTAAGTAAGTATTAAGTATTAGTAAAATGTTAGTAATTGTTTTGGAATTAGTTAGTTGTTATTAGATTTACTTAGAATTAGTTTTCAATTGTAATTAGTCATCTAGATTTCATTAATAATTTCTTTCGTATTTTTAGCATCTAGTTAGTATATTTTGTTTAGTATAAGTTTTATTCTTTTATTTTGTACTGCTCGTGTTCATTTGAATTGTGCATGATAGCACAGGAGTGGAGCGGAAGTGATTACGTGACACGAAGTACGAAGAATAAAGCTTCGTTTTACTTTTTAGTTTAGAATTAGGACTTTGATTGGGTTTGTAAATATTGCACTTTACGCCCTCTGCGAAGGGTATTCATTTGTTGTAATAGTTAGTTGTTTTTACTTGAACATTTTACATTTCAAATAATTCGGCAATAAAGAGTAGTTTAGATTTGTGTACGAATACAATATATTCCCGTTCCCTGAGTTTGACCCGGTCTCATCCACTAGTGAGAACCGGTTTTTATTATTTGATGTCTCGTTTTCACATGGGTTTCATATAAAAATCTTTTCAAAATTACAACGATTTAAAAGAAGACATCAAATTTTTGGCGTCGTTGCCGGGGAACGGCGTAATATTAGTATTCACTTTATTGCCTAGTGTTTGTGTTGCATTTAGGTTTAGAACCACGTATGTGCATATCTTAGAGACGAGCTTACTTTTCTGCGCAACCCACCTACTAGGAACCCCTTAGAAGTGACTTTGTACGATTGGTACCGTACACATAGTTTTTATATTTCTTTGCATAATCTCTATTATGTGTAACTGCGTGGTGTTTGTTTAGTTTTTGTTGTTTTTAGTTTACTCGCTTTGTGGTTTGCGTGGTTTGGCCGCTTAGTGCGTTAGTTAGGTAGAAAACCCAAAATTAGGACGAGTGCTACACCGGTCTACTTCAAGGTGTATGCACAAGCAACGATCACTCGACCCGAGCTAATTGAGTCCCGAGTTTCTTGTTAGGAGAACTCCTTGTCCTATCACCATGGCCGAAAATCGGTCGTTGTTCCGTACCCTTAAGGAGTACTTCATGCCCACCATATACACTCCCACCTCCTGCATCACGAGACCTGATGTAGGAGCCAATCAATTTGAAATAAAGGCCAGTATCATTCAAATGCTACCATCCTTTCATGGCCTTAGCAACGAAGACCCATATAGTCATATTGATGATTTTTTGGAGATCTGCTCGACAGTGCGGATCAACAATTTTGGAGATGACGCATTGAGGTTGACGTTGTTTCCGTTCTCTCTCAAAGATAAAGCTAAACATTGGCTAAAGGCTCTCGATATGGTTCAAATTACCACTTGGGAAGAAATGCAGCGCGAGTTCCTTAAAAAATACTTTCCAATTGGTAAGACGAAGCAGTTTCGTAAAGCCATAATCAGTTTCTCGCAGATTGAGAGAGAACAATTTCACGAGTCTTGAGAGAGATTGAAAGATCTTCTCCACAAGTGTCCCCATCACCAAGTGCCTCGTTGGCAGTTGGTGCAGTATTTTTATGACGGGCTTACTGAAAAGCACCGTCAAATGGTTGATTTGTCTTGTGGGGGCACTTTTATGCTCAAGAGTGAGGATGAGGCGTGGTCTCTATTCGAGACCTTGAGTGAAAACACGATGCATCATGCTTTGTCTTAACGGCTCGATAGGACTACATCTCTGTCTAGTGGTCCTAGGAAAGTTGGGATTTCCGAAGTTGGGTCTGAGTTAGATTTGCATAACAAGGTTGACCAGTTGACTAGGAAGTTAGATCAATTCCGAGCAAATTCTTCGAGAAGTCAAATAGGAAGAGTGTGCGAGCTATGTGCTAGCCCTACACATTGTGTTTCTGAATGTCCGGCAGCGCCATTATATCCTGAATTCGTTCAGGAGCAGGTGAATGCTGCCCAAGGTTTCGCTAGACCCATGCCTGATTCATTTACACCATCATATAACCCAGGTTGGCGAAACTATTCCATTTCCCCATCCCATCAGCCCTCTCAGACACAGTATAGACCCAGTAACCCTTCACAAGGTTACTCGCATCCCATTTTTCCACAGGTTCATCCCCAGTCTAGTCTACCTTCTCTTCAGGAGCCCATTCCAAGTTCATCATTTCAAGAGAAGATGTTAGAAGCCTTTTCTGATATCAAGGCCACTCTTTGTTCCCATACGCAGTCAATAGCCAAGCTAGAGACTCAAATGGGACAGTTAGCTCAGACATTGAGTAGACAAAGTCAGGGGAACCTTCATAGTCAGTCTGTTGTCACATCCAAGGGAGAGGATTCCTTGTCATTTGACTTGCAACCTACTTCACATCATGAGCCAGTCAAATCTGTTACATCCCTTCAGTATGGGAAGGCGTGTCACTCCACTCAGGAATCGACTCATGAACCTCATATCATTTCTACTGACGAGTCGATCTCCATGATACCTCAACAGAAGGGGCCTTACTCACAGCATACATTTTCATCATATAAAGCCCTATTTTCTCAGCCTTTAGGATCACCATTTTTTAGTAAGCAAGAGGTACAGATGCAGAAGGTGCTTGACCAAGTCAAGCCAGATCATATTCACCAATTGTCTGAAGTTGCATTCATTGGTACTCGGTCGGTCCTAGACTCTCGATTCTTGACCAGTCTCTCAGATGAGACTAATCTCCGTTCCTCATGTCAAGAGAGTCATGGTGCTACATTTGGAGGTAGAAGGGATGGAAACACAGTGCGTAGTGTCACAGATGACACACTTTTCTACATAGAGCCCGGTTGAGCCTGACTTCATGTCCATTGATCTCATGGACGATGAAGGATTTTTTTCTAGGGATCCGTCTGGCTGGGGACGTGAAACTTAGCGCTTTATGGGAGGCAACCCATATTCTGTACAATATTACATTTGTTGTTAGGATTTGTAGATTTCATTTGGTTTTATTTTTCGTTTTCTATCTTTTCTATGAGTTTCATGTTTTGTCATGTATACATTGCATTCATTACATTCATAGAACGTGTATTTTTAATTCATGTCAGGTCATCCTACTCTTTTTTCTCATTTATTTCTCTCATGTGCATTCACTTAGTTTCATATAAGCATGGGGGAGTGCCACTGGAACAGTGTCATTCAAGCATGGGGGAGGGTGTAGTTTGCACACCTTGATATTTCTGTTTACGTTCTTGCACATGTTTACACATATCTCATGAAAAGTAGTTTTTTAAAGAAAGAGTTTGAACTTATATGAATGTTATTTCAAATCTGATGTTTTTAGAAGATTTTTAAGCCCCACGAAAATTTTTTCTGACATAGATCTAAAAATTATGGTTATTTATGCGGATTTCAAAGAAATGATGATAGATACATGTTAAAATTTATTTTGAATCATAAATATGAATATGCACAGTTCTATTTTTGAAAAACTAAGCAAATGAACAAAAGCGTAAAAAATGAGCTCAAAAGAAAAAAATAGCATGCGTTAGGTTGTTTGGATAATTCCACAATCCTTAGTAGATGGAACTTAGATGTAAGTTGAAACTTTTAATTCCATTTTCGAAAAGGAGAGTGGAAAACTTCGCGATCCTAAGTAACTGAGAACAGATACAAGTTGAAATGTTTGACTCTCATGTTATAAGGGTGAATGAAGGAAGTCACTTTTATGTCTTAGTTGATATTTTTTGGTATGTATTGAAAAAAATATAGAAGATATTGACATTGCACAAGGCATAAAAGCAGACCACACGCAAGCTATAAGAGAAGAATAAGTGCGCAAAAAGAAAAAGCGTGAAAAATGAAAAAAGAGAGAAAAGAGCTTAAAAAGAAAGAAAAGTTCAGTGCTTAGAAGTGATTGAGAAAACCTGTGCAGAAAACATATGAGTGAGGATAAGTAAATGATAACTTGTTTTTATTGGATTTTCTAAGAATAAAACATAAATAATTGTGATATTTAGAAAAGTGAAAGAAATTCTTTTTCTGTGGTGGTATATAAAAGACTCTAATTATGTCTTGATTTTTTTGTAACATGAAATATTTGTGAAAACAAAGTCTTTAATTACCTACTGCTTATGAGGATGTGTAATATTTTGCATACATGACAGAGATGTTTGTGGGTAGCATCACTGCAAACCCTCACGAGACCTTACTCGTCCACTGGGGTAACCCAGGGGTTTAAAGGGCTTGTTGCATGAGCTAAATGCAACCGTAATTCCTACGAAAGTGAGTTAGGTGATAGTTTGATTTCGTGCATTTTTCTAGTTTGCTCAAGGACTAGCAAAACATAAGCATGGGGGTATTTGATCATGCATATATTTTAGGGATTTTTCATATAAAAATATGCATGATTTCATGAGAAAATGATTTAAAAACCCAATTTTATGTTAGTTTCGAGTAAATGTGCTAAAATGATTTAAAAATAGAAAATGCATGAAAAATAGTTTTATTTTACATTTTAATGCCTATTTTAGTGTTTGACATAATTGTAGTACTTTAGTTTTTGAAAATCATAAAAAAAAAATTATTAGAGTTAAAATAGACTTAGTTTTGTATTTTCTAAAACATAGTCATTTTGAGTTGTTTTGTAAATAACTTTTTGAAGAGAGGTTTTTGAAATGCAATTTTACAAAGAAGAGGGACTTATGGAGAAAAGTTCAAAATTATAAATATCATACGTAGGGGGAAGAGAGGCTTGTCTTCTCTCTTTTGCCCAAGCCCTCTCTTCTTCCCCTTCCTCTCCACCTCTTCTTACCTCTTCTTCTTCTTCTTCTCCCTATTTTCCCCTCTTTTTCTCATCCTCTTTCCGGTGGAGAATTCCGACAACGGCTGAAGCAAGAGAGAGGATTCCAACCTCTCTTCTAACCATTCCAGTTCGGTGAGTTCATCTTCTTCTTTCTCTTCTTCTTCTTCTTCTTTTGCTGTTTGATTAGTCTGAATTCTTGTAACAGTAGATATAATGTTTGTTTTCAATTCTATCGTACATTTTAAATTCAGCATACCTAGTATTAGCCTCTGAATTTTATGCATTGTGCTTTATTAGATTTCTTTGTTGTTGTTTTTGTGAAATAAAAAAATCGGTTCACTTTGATCTTCAATCCGATATGCTTTTGCTTCTATCAGTATGATTTCAGTAACTAAGCATAATTCATCAGATCTGTGTGCATCTGATTGGATTTCAATTGTTTTTTTTTAGAAATTTGATCTGAAATCCATCATTCTTTGATTTTAAAATCTGTCGCTTGATTCCAAAACATTTCTATAAACATTTGATCGATCATCTGGATCGATATTTTCTTCTTAAGAGACAGATTTGTGCTTTGTTACTTTGATCTGAATGTTTAAATGGATCATCCGATCTGAATGTCATTTTAAACTAACTAGAGGTTGCCGATACTCTGATTTGAAATTCCAGTTCACCGTGACCTGAATCTGTCACAGAAGTTCTGGTGTATCCAGATCATCTTGATCTGGATCGATTTTTTTGTCATATTTTTGGTTCACCTGAATTGGATCATCTGGATCATCTGCAAGACACAGGAAATTACAACGATAGAAGTAATGTTCACCAGAATGACAAATTCAGATCATCTTGAACTTTAATCTGCCGTAATGTCTGTTCGGCAGAGTCATTCCGGTGGGCTGTTGAGAGTTCCGGTGGAAGATATTGAAATTTCTGGTGGCTCAGCTCCCTGAACCAAAAATCGATCGGATTTTCCTGCATCTACCGGAATTCATTTATATTCACCCAAATCCATTGTATTCACCGGATTTCCATTTGATCGAATAGAATCATTTTCTGTTGTCGTGAATATCAAACAGAATCACTCCAACAATGGCTAGAATCCAGATCTTCCTCTATTAGCTGCCAGAATAAATGTTTTTCTGAGTGTTTCTACATCGGCTGGAAGTTTTCCTTCCACCGGAGTTCAGTCATTGCTTTGTGATCTGCCAGATAGCTTAGTTTGCCGGCACTGCAGCAATCTCCGATCAGTTTCCAGTTCTCCGACAACTTCTCTTACTGAGCCATTGTGAGAGCCGATCATATTGGTGTGAATCAAATGTGAAAAGTTATTTTCACAATGTGTTAAAGAAAAATTGGGTTTTCATAGTCGGCTGAATTTAAAAACTGATTTTCACGGTTGTGCTGATTTTAAAACTGGATTTTCACTGAAATTTATCCTGTTTTTACTGTTGGTTCTCAATAGAACTTTTATTGTTAGCTAATTGATAAAATTAGTTAGCTATTAGTTAATTGAATAGTTAGTTGTTAGTTTATTAAATCATTAGTGATTAGTATAAAAATTTTGTTTGAAGTAGCTAAGTAATGTGTAATTGTTAGATTAGTTACTTTTGTTAAGTAAGTATTAAGTATTAGTAAAATGTTAGTAATTGTTTTGGAATTAGTTAGTTGTTATTAGATTTACTTAGAATTAGTTTTCAATTGTAATTAGTCATCTAGATTTCATTAATAATTTCTTTCGTATTTTTAGCATCTAGTTAGTATATTTTGTTTAGTATAAGTTTTATTCTTTTATTTTGTACTGCTCGTGTTCATTTGAATTGTGCAGGATAGCACAGGAGTGGAGCGGAAGTGATTACGTGACATGAAGTACGAAGAATAAAGCTTCGTTTTACTTTTTAGTTTAGAATTAGGACTTTGATTGGGTTTGTAAATATTGCACTTTACGCCCTCTGCGAAGGGTATTCATTTGTTGTAATAGTTAGTTGTTTTTACTTGAACATTTTACATTTCAAATAATTCTGCAATAAAGAGTAGTTTAGATTTGTGTACGAATACGATATATTCCCGTTCCCTGAGTTCGACCCGGTCTCATCCACTAGTGAGAACCGGTTTTTATTATTTGATGTCTCATTTTCACATGTTTTTCATATAAAAATCTTTTCAAAATTACAACGATTTAAAAGAAGACATCACCCAGCCAAAGCAAAGGCTATCATTGATATGCAACCCCTGAAGAATCTCAAAGAACTGTGTAGCCTTCAAGGACGTATGCAATCAATTCGGCGATTTATTTCCAACTTGACAATGAGATGCGAACCTTTCAATCACTTGCTCAGAAAAGGAATAAAGTTCGAATGGGGACCAGAGTGTCAACAATCATTTGATCGCATCAAGAAGTATCTTCTCAATCCTCCTATCTTGAAGCCGCCAGAATTAGGAAAACCTCTTTTATTATACATCTCAGTCAATCAAGTCGCATGTGGCGGATTCTTGGCGCAGTACAAAGAAGGCAGCTTGATAGAGCATGCCATTTATTATGTGAGTAAGACTTTCATAGACTATGAAAAGAAATACTCTCACATAGAGAAGACCTGCCTAGCTCTTGTATGGATGTGTCTGAAGCTAAGACACTACCTGCTGGCACCTGAAGTCAAAATCTTGTCCAAACTCAATCCTCTCAAATACATTTTGGAACAACCTTTCCTCAGTGGACGAGTCGCCAAATGGCAGGTCTTACTGATGCAGTATGACTTAGAATATGTTTCACAGCAATCAATAAAAGGTCAAGCAATCGCAGATTTTTCTCTGGCAGAAGAGGTGAAAGCCGAAGATGATTTCCCTGATGAACAAATATGCAATATCCAGCAATATCCAATCTGGAATTTATTTTTTGATGGTTCCAAGAACCTGGCCGGAATAGGCATTGAGATCTTATTAATCACTCTTGAGAAAGAGATGATTCCATTTTCTCTCAAGTTAGACTTTCAATGCACCCACAATATGGCTGAATATGAAGCCCTGATTCAAGGTCTAAAAATTCTACTAGACTTCAATGTTAAGAGAGTGCATGCTTATGACGACTCATTACTCGTTGTCAATCAAGTCCGAGCTGAATGGCAAGTGAAAGATCAAAAGTTATTTCCTTATCAGAAAATTGTTTCAGCTCTTGTCAATGAGTTTGAAGAATTTCAGCTTTTCCATATCAAGAGATATTCTAATCAAGTGGCCGATAGCCTAGCCAATTTAGGTTCCATTATGGCATTGTAAACACCCCAAATTTTCACTCACCTTCTTGACATCGCCCTCAATCGGCACATTTCAGTTCTCCGGAAGCAATAAAGGGCAAAATGGTCATTTTCTGAGATTGAACCTTGCAGAAAGTCCTAAATTTCATTCTTGAGCCTCAAAATTTCTATATTTAGGTTCAGAGACATCTTCAAATTGCAAAATTTCAAAATCCTTTTTCTGGACAAAAAGCTAAAATTTCCAAGTCCGAGCTCAGAGTGATATTTCATAGAACATGTTTTTGCATAGCATTGCGTCATTTCACTGCACAACATGTCATTTTGAGATCCAGAACTCCTGATTTTCAAAATTGTCCATCCAGATTTGATTTTCAAACTTTTTCAAATTGATTTTTAAAACCCTGGGTATTCAAAATTACCAAATTTTCCCATTTTACCCCAGGACTTTGAATTACAAAAATTTTCTCAAGAAAAACAATCTGGATATTTGGATATTGATTTTAAAGATTTTATCTCAAAACTTTTTGCAAAAAGGATTTTAAATCTCTTTACAAATTTTGTTTTTACATTTATCCATATTTTTGCCCTGAAAACCCAATTTTTCCAAATTCTTGAAAAACAAATAATGTTTTATCTCGTATCTTCAAATAAATGGAGCAGGACCCGCCTTTGAACTAGCATCATACTCAGACTCCCAGGTAAGTTGTTTATTCTCAAGCGGGACACACCTGGAGTTCATACCAATTTGCAAAATTGTCTTTTTTTCATTTCTTATTTATTTTTATTTTTTTTAGTTAGTGGGCCCACACACATGTGGCACCCCAATTGAAAATAAAAGACTTTCAAAAACAAAACAAACCTTTATTTTCAAAAGGATTTTAAAAGTGGGTTGAGGTGGCATTTCCATAAAAGCCTCTCATTTTTTTTATTTTATTTCTTTTTATTTGTTTAAATACATTTTTTTTTAGAAGGAGGCAGCCTTAAATGGCACAGCCGAATTTTCCTAAAATCATAAATTTGATTTTGCCTAAAACTTAGGGAAATAAAACCAAAATTTGAAAAAAAAGGGAATGCGCCCCTCTTGAAACGACTATTTCAAAAAAAAAAAAATTCAAAAAAATTTTAACGGAACCTCATTAAGGGGGAAGGGGCTGCGTTTCTTTTGAGGGAGAAAGGAAGGTTTTAAAAGAGGGGAGGCACTCACGAAGGAGGGATGGAAGGAAAGAGGGTCGATTGAAGGAAGGCTACGGATTCAAGGGGGGAGAGCCAATTGACTATTTTTGGTTTTGCAGGTGTTTCCTGCTGAGCGTGGATCCCTTCCACCTTCAAAAGTTGATGCCCATCCCCATTTCAAGCCCACGATTCCTTCAGCCGCAGGAGGATCACCTGCCGTCCCTTTTCATTCAATCCAGCCACAGGAGAAGCCATTCAGCAGATTTTCTTCAACATTCCACCTCCAGCCAACTGCTGCTCCCATCTTCCTCAACCCAGCCAGCTTATTCATTTTGCCTTCAGCCCAACCACCAAACACTTCAACAGCCCAGCCACCAAACACACCAGCCGGTTGCTGCCCATTATCCATCTCCACTTCCTTCAGCCACAACCCAACGTGTTCTTGCCATCCTTCATCAACCATTCAGCAAGAAGCAAGCTGCTGTCTCAAACAGCTGCAGCCCAGCCACAGCCCAGCTTCTTTACCCATTTTTTCTTCTGCCCAACTCTTCTTTAGCCCCAGCCGCACATCCACTTGCAGCAGGAAGCCCAACCGCAAATCCATTTGCAGCAGGAAGCCCAGCCGCACATCCATTTGCAGCAGGAAGCCCAGCCGCACATCCACTTGCAGCCCACCAGCTATAGAGAATCCAGCATCTTCATCTACCTTCAGCTAATCAGCAGCAAAAAGATTCCTGCTGCCCATTTGCAGTCCACAAGCAGCAGAAGATCCCCAATCCAGCAGAGATTCCAACGTGTTCTCCACTTCATTCAGCCCAACTACATCACTATTTGATTGAGGTGATCATGTTTTGTTTAAGCTTAATGCTAATTTTTTGTTTTAGGAAGCTATGTTGGAATATCATCATTTGTTTTAGGAGATTTTGTCTAGCTTGCTGTTAAAATTCCTGTTTTATGAAGTTATGTGGGAACATCATCATTTAATTTATGAGATTTTGTTTAGCTTGATGTTCAAATTCTTGTTTTATGAAGATATGTTGAAATATCATCATTTGTTTTATGAGATTTTGTTTAGCTTGAAGCTACAATTTCTGTTTTATGAAGCTATGGGCTGGAATATCATCATTTGATTTATGAGCTTGATGTTCAAAATTCTTGTTTTATGAAGTTATGGCTAGAACTTCATCATTTGATGCTACAATTTCTGTTTTATGAAGCTATGGGCTGGAATATCATCATTTGATTTATGAGCTTGATGTTCAAAATTCTTGTTTTATGAAGTTATGGCTGGAACTTCATCATTTGATGCTACAATTTCTGTTTTATGAAGCTATGGGCTGGAATATCATCATTTGATTTATGAGCATGATGTTCAAAATTCTTTTTTTATGAAGTTATGGCTGGAACTTCATCATTTGATGCTACAATTTCTGTTTTATGAAGCTATGGGCTGGAATATCATCATTTGATTTATGAGCTTGATGTTCAAAATTCTGTTTTATGAAGCTATGGGCTGGAACTTCATCATTTGATTTATAAGCTTGATGTTCAAATTCTTGTTTTATGAAGTTATGTTGGAACACCATCATTTGATTTATGAGATTTTGTCTAGCTTGCTGTTAAAATCCCTGTTTTATGAAGCTATGGCTGGAACATCACCCTTGGTTTTATGAGATTTTGCTTAGCTTAGTGCTAAATTCTTGTTTGCTATATTGTTATAATATCACCCCATTTGCAGCACCAATTATACATATTGTTTCATCATTTTCCACGACATTTTCACCTTTTCACCAAGCTTTTCATATCCTTTTCAGGATATCCTTGAAAGAGTCCATGATGCTTGCACAACCCATTTCCTGCACATATTCATTTTCTGCTGCAAGTGTGCAGTCTTGATATTTGGCCATATTCATGAACGGATATCTCTATATCCAATCGTGATCTCCAAACCATCTTTGGCGTGCTTCATTATGGATATATAGGGAAGCTCCATACCCATTTTTACTGGAAATTGCATTATAATTTGAGAAGTATGGTTGTGTGAAATCACCTACAGAAACTGTCTATACCTGTATTTTCTGATTTTACCCATTATATGGAATTTTCATTTATATGTATATTCTCTTATTATAAGTATATATATATTGATATGTATGTATATCTACCCATATGTATATGTATATATGTATATATATATGTATATATGTATATATATATATACATATATATACTTATATATATATACCTTCATGTGCATTGGATATCACATATATTTTTCCTTTTTTTTTACTTTTTTGCAAATATATCTTCATTACCATATATCATTTAGCATAAATTCAAATATTTCTATATCTACATATATATCTTTGTTGTATATAGTATATATGTCCATTTCCTTGGTTATTTTGTACTAACTCTCATTTTGCAGGAAAATCTAGAAGATGCAGATTCCTTGGCTCCATTTCAATTTTCTTTTACTTTATGTTATGCAATGTAACAATCCAATGTAAACCTTGGAATAAGATTTACTTTTACTGCTTAGATTAGGCCGCATCTCATATAGTTTGATTTCAGTAATATCCTGATTCTATGATGCATATATCTCAAATTTTCAAAATTCACCGTGGATGAACACGAATGGCACATGCACCAACTCTTAGAGAGTTGATGAACTCGGTGGAGTCCATATTTACGGCCCTAGTCGGAATATGGACGAGACCCAGATCCATCATCTCTCTACCAGTCACATTGAGCCTACACTCTTAGGCTATCTTGAAAATGCACCTCATATTTCCAATGTTTTTAAAATATTGTGAATTAACTCAAATAAGTTCTGAACATATCCATGGCCACAGTCAGAATATGTGAAGGATTTACTTTAGCTTAATCCACATTTTTCCAACATATTTCTCAGAAAGTTTTTCAAAGTGCATTCATTCATTCAAATCATCTGCATCATTCGTTTTTCTCATGATTTTCTCAAAAGATTTTCACTTCATGGAATCGATTTTCTCAAGAAACTATGATGATATTCGAAGTTGGATTTTCCAAATCAAAGTTTTCCTGTGATTTTCCTTAAAAAGTTATTTCCTTAAGATTCTTTTCAAAGGAATTTCTCATTTTCTCAAAAATCCAAGTTGATTTTCAGATATTTCAAAAAACCAGATTCTCAAGATTTCAATTTCCTAAGTTTTGAATTTCCTTTTCCAATGAATCTTTCCTATAAATTTTCTATCCTTTTCTTAAGAAAATTCTCAAAGTCTGAGTTTTCCTAACAAGTACTTCCTTTTTCTCAAATGTTCATATTTTCTCAAGAATTCTTACAGTTTTCCTGAGATTCTTATTTCCTCATGATTTTCCAAGTCTTTATAAGCTTTCTCAAGATTTTCTCGAGATTCTCACTTCTTCAAGATTTTCCAACTCTTTATAAACTTTCTCGAGATTTCAAATCTTCTTCGTCTGAGTTTTCCTGAGAGATTGATTTCCATCTTTTCCTGAGAAATGCTTTTTAACTCCAAATGTTTTCTAAGCATACATCATATTTTCCAATTTACATTTTCCAAAAATCTCATAGCACATGCCTGAATTCTCCGTGCATTTAGGATAGAGCACGATTTCAGTAATTTCACTAAGTCAAGCACGATTTTGGGTCCTTGGTTCGATTACCCCTGTTAAAGGCAGCAGGAACGGTCGAACCTCGTACCGATAGGTCGAGCCCCATCCCATGGATTTTCCCGCAATTTTCAAAACGGAGGCGAGTATTTAAAATAATTTCCAAAATCCGGTCAAGTTTGAATCGCGAAAGCATTTCCCTCTCTCTTCCGCAAGGAAGGGAAGACGGGAAAAATTTTGCGACGATAACAGACATTCAAAAATGGAGAATCTTGTCGCTCCTTCGAAATTGGCAGACTTGACCAACCTGCCTTCCTCCCAACAGAACAAGTAATCCAGGCTGAGCAAAAGAAGAAGCCTAGGTATTACAATATCAAAACTTTCATAGAAACCGGGAAATTTCCTCCAGAACTCTCAAAGAAAGAGCAACAACAATCCAACGTATGTCTACTCGATACTTCATTCTGGCCAATGTCCTCTATCGTCGTGGATTCAATTCAGAATATTCCAGATGTTTAGATGAAGACGAAGCCAAAGAAGTCGTGCGAGAAGCACACGAAGGCATTTGTGGTGGCCACGTCGGCTACCAAACCCTTGTCAAGCAGATCGTCAGAGCAGGTTACTACTGGAAGACTATGCAACAAGACTGTTATCATTGTGTGAAGAAGTGTGTGCAATGTCAGATACACGCACCTTCTATTCATGCTTCAGCAACTTATTTGCAATCTATTGTTTCTCCATGATCGTTCTCTATGTGGGCCTTCGATGTCGTAAGTCCCATCACTCCTTCTGCTTCAAATGGCCACAAATACTTCCTGGCTGCAACAGAATATTTCACCAAGTGGGTAGAAGCTATCACTCTTCGCACAGTAGAAGGACGACACGTGGTCTCTTTCATTCACAAGAGCATCCTTTGCCGTTTCGGCATCCCATGTGACATCGTGTCAGATAATGATAGTCGCTTCAAAAATGAAAGAATGAAGACATTCTGCTCAAAGTTCAAGATCTACCATCATTTTTCCGCTCCCTACTACCCTCAAGGGAATGGTCAGGCAGAGGCTACTAACAAGATTTTAATTCGTATCTTGGAGCGAACTGTGGAAACATGCCATGACTGGCATGAGAAGATCCATGATGCACTATGGGCCTATCGGACCACCATTCGCACTCCAACGAATGCTACGCCATCAGAACTGGTCTATGGAACAGAAGTAGTATTGTCGCTACATGTTCAGAAGCCCACTTTGAAATTCGCTTCACTGCTACAATTACCTCTTGATCAATACCAGCAGCAGCGCCTGGTACAGCTAGACTTACTCGACGAGAGAAGGCTAAAAGCAACAGAGCATCCTCAAACCTATCGCCAAAGAGTAGCCAGGCAATATGTGAAGTCTGTCATCGAAAGAAGATTCAAAGTCAATGATTTAGTACTTCGATTCACAACTTATCTCAAACATCATGCTGGCGGCAAATGGTCGCCAAATTGGGAAGGTCCATATGTCATCAAAGAAGCATTACCCCGCAACTCATATCGGCTCATCAACGCCGATGGGGTGGAATTACCAGATCCCATTAATGCTCGACACTTGAAAAAGTTCTATACTTGAAACCTCTATTCTTCCTTTGTAATCTTCCTATTTTCTTTAAATAATAATCAAACTTTCTTTCCCAGTTACACTGGGGCATTTAAAAAAAAAAAATTTGTTCTGTATGCAGACAGGATAAACAAATTCCTAATTTCACGCACTTGTGCATTCATGTGCATCAATTTGCATTCATTTGCATTCAACTGCATTAACATCAATCTGGTCAGTATTGGGATTTGAACAAACAGTCCCATCACAAATCACAATGATTCAAAACTGAAAGACAATCACCAATACTGAACCAAAATCCAGTGCTCAAACTGGTACTGTTTCAAAATCTAGTGCTCGAACTGGCATTATTTCAAAATCCAACGCTCAAACTGGTACATTTTCAAAATCCAACTTTTAAGTCGGTCTATGAAAACCGAGTTCCGACTCGGGTTTTTATTCAAATTATCTTCCTTTGAAGAACCGAGTTCCGACTCGGGTTTTCCCTTAAATCATTTTCCTTTGTTGATCCGAGTTCCGACTCGAGATCTCTTTACCTTATTCGAGCTCTGATTCGAGCTCTTCATTTGCTTTTGTTGATCCGAGTTCCGACTCGTGATTCGAGCTCTTTATTTTCTTTGGTTGATCCGGGTTCCGACTCGAGATCTCTCTATCTTATTCAAGCTCAGATTCGAGCTCGTCATTTTCTCTTGTTGATCCGAGTTCCGACTCAAGATCTCTTTATTTAGTCAAGCTCTAATTCGAGCTCTTTATTTTCTTTTGTTGATCCGGGTTCCGACTTGTGAACACCCCAAATTTTTCAAAATCTTTTAATTCCCTTTCTGCCCCTAAATTCATTTTTGAGCAAATGGGTCATTTCAAATCTAAATTCCAGTTCATTTCTCTAGTTTTATTGAAATTAAATTCATTTCATATGTTTAAATTGATTTCGGATCTGGATCCATTGTCCAGGTCCAAATCTGAGTCTCCTTGTTCAAATTTTAAATTAAAATTATAGAAAATACCAAGAATAGCCTTTAAATAGCCCGGACAGTCCATTCAACATCCGTTTGGATCCATCATATTGTATTTCTCGATTCAAGTGTCAAAACTCGAACATTTTCTAAAAACCTGGGTCCAAACCCATTCTTCTGAAGAAATTTCCCCGAAATGATCGGAAATTCTCAGAAAAATACTTTTGTAAATATTTCTCAGAAAAATACAAAAAAAATAGTGTTTAATCTTTGTTTTCGTGTAAAAACTTAGATTTTGCTCCAAAAATACAAAAATAGAAAAAAACATGCAAAAAAAACCAAAAAAATTAAGAAAAAATTTAGAGAAAAATAAGTGGTTTTTGAAGATTTTGCCGAAAAACTCACCTTGAACCATTTTACAAAAACCTTTAGAAAAGGAGCCCCCTCTTTGTAAATTTGGGAAAATGGCAAACGGCCATCTCCCGCGCATCTTCCCTCTCGCTTGCCGACCCTCCATCTTCAAACGGTTGCTTCATCCGTCAGCCTTCCATCTTCAACCAAAATCCCCTCTTGAAGGCTCTTCTTCAGCTTTAAGAGGAGATCACGCAGGGGAAGAGGAAGGGGGGCATCCATTGTTAGCAACATCCATCGGCACCCGCCCTCTCTTCTTGCATCGGGTTTTCTCAAGCGTCTCTCTCTCTCTCTCTCTCTCTCTGAGGTTTTCCCTGCAAGAGCTGAAAGGAACGATCTCCCAAGGGGCTTCATCTACAGTTGTTCGAAGGAGATCAAAGACCCTCTGCAAATAAGGTAAGAATCTTTTCCTCTCGTCTCTGATTTTCGATTTTCTCTGCTCCCACCCCCATTAACGTACCTTTGAGGGAATTGGGTTGTTTATAGCAGTGCTGATCCCTCTCTTGTGCAACAACAAACGGAATAAACAATTCCGATATTTACGTATTCGTTTGATTCTTATTTCTGTAAAATCTAACATCCTTTACGAATCATTACATTACTTCCTATATTTTCCTTTTTTATGCTTCAATGCATCATTCCTTCCCTTCCTACATCTATGTAGTTTACTGGCCCCTTTCGATTTAATTTCATTTCAGTTTTAGAAATGATTTCTTCAATGACATCCGATCTGATCCAGTATCAGATCGGGTTTGTTTGGCATAAACTGTCAATAGATCTCATGTTCTTCCTGTAATTTTGTCACGCTTTCTCATCACCGTGTCTTTAGCAATTTTGATTTGCATCATACCTAGTTTCAACTTCCTTCATATTGAATTTTCTTTGATGATTGGATTATATTTTGATTGCCATCTGACTTTTGGATCTTCTATTTTTATCTTGTGATTACTCATTTATGTTTGATTTCCTGGTTTGATTATCATTATGATCATCTTGTTTGGCTACGATCCTATTAGAGTATGGTCGCTGTTCCATTTTTCTACATTCGTTTATGTTTTGAAATCTTCGGGACCGCGTTCCATCATATGGGCATCACTGCATATCAGCAGCTTATCGCATCAGCTGGTGGCCTGGAACTCGAATGAGGGTTGCTGAGAAATCCGACATCTGACCTGGGTTTGCTGAGTAAATGGATTGGCGTAGTTTTCATTTGACCTTACTTCGTTTTAAGGAACCTCACCAGCAGTCGATCTAAAAAAAAAAAAAGAATAGAATCCGAGTTGTTGGGAATGGTTCCACTCACGATGGCTGAGGTTTTCCCAATTCACAGTTAGGGTCGTCCTGCTGGTTGCGAGTCTCCCTGCTGAAGAAGGTGCTCTGTTCTGGCTCATCACCAGATTTGCTGACCGATCATTCATAAGATTCTACTTTCCTTTTTATTTATCTGCTTTCCATTGGTATTTAATCTGAGATGGGTCACCATGATATATAAAAACACTCTTGTGTTTCTCCAGCCCTTACTATCTTATGGGTTTGCACCTAGGCATAATATAGATTTCCTTTGCTTGACAATTGTTATTGTCTGAATTTATGCTTCGTCCTGGCATGGATCTATACTTTGGTTTTTCTTGAATGCCCGTTACGGGTTTATACTTGGTGATAAGATAAACCTATTTTCCTGGATTTAGTTATAGCCCGGGTGTATGCCTGGCTGTGGTGTAAAAGCCTATTTTATCATTAGCATCTTCGTCACATTAATCTTCCCTGTCGCATCCTTGAATCCCTGTTGATATCCCAGATTTTCCCTTTTAAAACCCTATGATTAAAGGACATTTTTGAGATTCAGGCATATTGACGATATGTCTCAGCCATCTGTTGAAAGGCCTCCAAGGGATACTATCTTTCATAATACATTGATATGTGGTTCTGCCCAATCCATGCTTAGCACCTTGGCATTCCTAAACTTCCAAGTTCATGATTGGGCGGGGTATTATTGTTTGATCCGATATGATTTTGTGATCAGTTTGTACTTTGGGGAGTTCCCCTATAGACTCCCATGTCGGATTCTGTGAATTTCTCAAACCGATTAGGGGGAGAAGAATTGCATTTCGACTAATATCGTGATTTCATTGTATATTCATAAATTGTGAAAATTATTGATGAAATTTCAGGTGATCATGACCTATCCATTAGAGCTAGTTGTGTTAATTCAAAATCGCTTAATGTCTCAGTGTAGTTGACGGTGTAAGTTATATCTGTTATAGCAGGAAATGGTTAGGTGGTCTATTGGCATCCATGCATCTGATCAAGCTTCTCAGTTGGTCCGCTCCAGAACATTCCATATTCAAGATTTTTTTTTTTTACCATTCAAGCATGATGTTCACACATAAACTTTACTATTAGTAATCTGTTCATATTCATATGCTTAATATCAGTCTATATATTTCTCACATACAGTAGCTTGTGGTCAGGCACTCAGTGTCATATAAATTTGTGGCATATGCTATTCTAAACGCCCACACATGAAGCCTTCGTTTCTGTCTCCTGGGAAAAAGGTAAGATAAATGATCCTGTGGAAGCAGTTTTAGGTGCGTGAACGATGAATACCTATAAGATGGTATATCTATGGTTGGATATATCATGGGATTCAACATTCCCAACATGGGAATCATGAAATATCATGCTTAAAAGTTTATGGATTAAGTGATATATTTTTTTTTACTATAGCTGAAGGCCTATTTGAATGACTACTGCTGATCGTTCTCCACCTTTGAGTAATCACGTTATTGTCATTTCTGAGGGATATTCCCACAGTCCCACGCTAGAGGCTTTTGCTGTTTTGCAACAGTGGGAATATCTTGAGTGGATATCTGAAGATGTGATGTTGTAGGGCTTCCAGTAAAATCGACAAAAGGCACGTAGGGGTATTGGTGGTGGCAGCTGAAGCTGGAAATGACATTCGCTGGAACATGCATTCACCATCAAGAACCATACTGCCACGGTCACACCCTTCCACACAAGGAATCAATCTTCACAAAATTTATTGAGGTTCTGTATTTCCAAACGAGACAAGGCTTCTGCAAGTAGCAAAGAATGACACATTCGCCCTTGGACCTCTAGTGGTGAAACATCGACCCACAACAAAAAAAAAGTTTCAATCACTTGATCTTGTTAATAAATAGTAATATTACAGGAACATTATGAACTTGTTTCAATTTCTTAGGGGTTGTGGATTTCCTCTAATCTGTTACAAGAGGTGAGATTCACAGTTGCATTGGGATATGCTGCATTATTACTATACAACACCACAGACCACCATACTTAGTTTCATTATCTGTCTACTGCTGTCAATATTTTCCAATACCCATCGTATGTATCTTTACCACTTCTGCACTTAGCCACCTTGCTGAATCGCATGTTTCACAACCCCTCTACCTTCAAAACCCCCTGTCATATCTATACACTCAACAACATTGTTGAGACCCTCTACATCAGTAGGCATATATCCTGCCTTCCATTTTAACTTACTCCTCTCAGGACATCCTCCCAATCTCATAGCATCACCTGTAGCCACACTTTCACACTCACCCGTGCTTACTGCATTGCATTTCCTCACAGTACACGCCCACAGCACCTTGCCATTTTCATCTTGTTGTTCCTGCATTCTCAAGCACATCCCTTCACAATTCCCTCCCTTGTTATGAACATGGCTGTCGTGTGTTCTTTTCCCCTGCACTTCAGCCTATCCCTTGACTGTTGCCCTGAATATCGGATTGCGGAATCCAATTCAAACTGCTGACAGTCCACCGGAATTGCCATTTCATTCACATCTTGCTACAAGGTTAATAGAGTTTGCTGTAAGACTGTGATTCATCAGTTTATACATTAGTTTTCGGATATGACATAAAGCAGTTGGTAGGCTAATTCAAAAAATCAGTATCTGGTTTGCTGCAAAAGGTACAGTCCTGAACCAGTATTTCACATGAATCATTGTCTATGCCTTCTCAGTTAGTGTGCATATATAGATCTTCCCATGTTATAATACCTATTCTCTCACTAAATTAGGATGTTTAGCATGTATTTTAGCATCCACTCCCTTCTTAGTATAAAGCATCCCTTATGCATTAAGATCTTTCATCAGCATGATGTATTATACTTTTTCTTTACATGAGACATATGCATGAACATTTTATCATTTGATATTCACAATCTCTTTTATAGTTGTTTGTTGTCTTAAGCTAACACTTGTTTTGCAGGATTTCTTCTTTGATTTAGGAAGCCTTGACATTTTCAGATTTAGTTCAAATAATGTAATAATTAGATCTTAATGAGAATTTACATTATTTGTTTTAGATAGAATGAATGAGCATTGTAAAATACCATGAATTACTTGTTTTCATGCTTTTGTCTTTATTTCTCAAAAATCTCACATTGGTGAAACACGAATGGCACGTGCACCATTTCGTAAGAGGTAAATCAATCCTAAGTTGATGATCCACATCAATGGCCTTAGTCAGGGTGTGGACAAAACTTAGTATTTTTATCTTTTACAAAATAACATCAGATCCACACTGGATCTGTTTTCAAAATTCATCATATTTTCCTTAAACATTTTTCTTTTATCAGAATTTAACTTAAAATTAACTTAAAATATATACCAATGGCCATAGTCAGGGTATATTGAGAGTTAGTTTCATTTTAAATTCTATAAAAGCACCAAATGTGTTTTCATTCTTCACCTGAATTTAAATATAGATTATTATATAATACATTCAATGACCATAGTCAAGGATGTATTATAATTTCAATCTTATTTTAATTCATTTAAAGAATGAAATAGCTTTTCAAAATCCAAATTTCAAAAATTCAAATTCATTCATCATTTAGGATAGAACTGCATCATGTTGTCAAAAATTCCTTTTTAAAAAAAAAAAAAACTCCAAGTGATGTGAATACCTTCCTCAATCTATCTTCAATTCTTATAAAATCCAATTCATCCTTTCATTTTCAAATTCAATTTCATTTTCAAATCTCAAAGTTCAATTTAACTTTGAGATTTCAAAGTCATTTTTATATTCAAATTCAAATCAGATTTCAAAGTTCAAATTGACTTTGAAATTCCAAATTCATTTTATATTCAAAACTCTAATCAAACTCAAAGTTCAATTTTAAACTTTGAGACTCTTGATTCATCTTCTAAATTCCAAATCCAAACTTCAAAAGTTCAAGGTCTAATTTAACTTTGAAATTCGTTTGTATATTCAAATTCTAAATTTCATTTTTCAAGTTCAATTTAAACTTGAAAGTTCTTGATTCATCTTCTGAATTTAAAATCCATTTTATGATCCAGACTCCAATTTCACTTCGGATCTTAGACTTCAGATCCAATTCCTCTTTAGGATCCAGACTCTAAATTCACTTTGGATCTTAGACTTTAGATCCAATTTCCTTATAGGATCCAGAATCCAATTTCACACTGGATCTCAGACTCCAGATCTAAATCCATCTTAGGATCCAGAGTCCAACTCTACATTTGGATCTTAGACTTCAGATCCAATTTCCTTATAGGATCCAGAATCCAATTTCACATTGGATCTCAGACTTTAGATCCAAATCCATCTTAGAATCCAGAGTCCAACTCTACATTTGGATCTCAGACTTCAGATCCATTCCAGGATCCAGAATTCAATTTCATTTCCAATTTTTAGAATCCAAATTCCACCTACAGATCACCTCTGAATTTCTTAAATTCATCTCTATTTTAAATACCATTTCTCAGATCCATTCTAAATTTCAAACTTCAAAATCTAAATTCAATTCCATCTCAATTATTCATTTCCTTTCTTAAATTCAAAATTCAAAATTCAAAGTCCATTTCTGACTTTGAAACTTCATTTCCTTTCATTTCAAAGCTTCAAATCATTCTTTCCCAAAATCAAGATTTATTCTTTCAACTCTGATTACTTCAAAGACTTAGAATTTCTCTGATCTGTCTCAAATTCTAAGTTAGATTCAATCATTTCTTCACTCCCTTACCAAGTTCATCTCAGAATACTTGGAAATTTCCAAATCAATTTTCAAAAGGAGCATGCATTCTTGCATTGCACAAGCATGATTCTTTGTGCATTTACAGTTAGAATAAATTCTTAGATTATATTTAGGCAAAGCAAAAGGCATAGATTCGATCCTTGGTTCGATTACCCCTGGTAAAGGCGCCAGGAACGGTCGAACCTCGTACCGACGAGCGAATCCCGTCTCTCCATTTTTCCCGCAATATATTTCAAAACGGAGGCGAGCAATTTTCTAAATATTTTCAAATAAAGGTCAAGTGAGACCGCGCAAAATAATTCTTCTTCTCTCTTCTTTTCTTTTCTCTTCTCTTTTCTCTTTCCGTCTTCTATTTTCTCCCTTCAAAAAGGAGGACATAGAGGTAGGAAAGGAAAAAGAGAAAGAAGAGAGAGAATATTACGAGAGGAAAAATTTTGCGATGATCACAGTTTTGGCGACCGTGATGGGACTTCGTCTTCGTCCGGTCGAATCTATGCCTTTGCTTTGCTTTTATATAATCTAAAGTCTTTATTCTAACACATGTCAGCTACATCTTCCATGCAAACCTTAGGAGCCTAGACTCTGTCCTAAGCTGACATCTTTGCATATAGGATCTAAGTATGGTTTGGTAGGACCATATTGAGAAGATTATATCCATGTTCACATTAGATTTAGGACTGAAATACAACACTCCTCAATTTTAGGGATTGAATGCAAAACAATGTATGCAAGTGTATGTTTCTCTTTATTTAAATCTATCTCTTTAGGACTTGCATTAGAGCCTTCTGATTTTATTGCATGTTGATCATATTTTGAAAACATCCCTACCTATATTGTCCCGGTCTTCACGTTGCTGGGCTGTCTCACTGAACCATAGTTCGGGAGAGAGCCTCACAACTGGACCACTTATTTGGGTTCATGCCCCCCTACCACGTACCTAAGGGCCATAGTCTGAGGTATATCGGTAGGTGCTCAAGGATGCTGGGAAGTCATTACCTTAGAACCGAAGAGATACCTTATATGCCACGTACTTCGAGCTTCAGCTTGGGTATATCGGCGTACCTTGATTGGAAACATATGATATAAATCTTAGAGTTAGGATTAAGGTCCTACAAGCCATTTCAAATATTGCATATAGAGTCAGCTTTAGGGAGTGTTGTTTGTGCATCCTTGCTTGTATATCTGTGATTGTGTGATATTTTATATCTCCCTTATATTTTCAAAACCCTGGTTATATATTTCAAAATTTCCTCTTTGTTTTTAAAACCCAGGTATATTTTTCTTTATCCTTTTCTTCTTCTTCTAAAAAATTCTTCAAAAATTCTTCTGATCCTGCCTGCAAGTTCTTCAAAATTTTAAATCTTTACCATTTATTCTCAAAATTCATTTTTTTCTCTTATTTTCTTTTGATTTTATGTTCTTGTTTATATTTTCATAAATATCTCTTTTCGTCAAGAGATATCCTTTTCAAAATGATATTTTCTTTCATATTTTTTTGGTTACTCTCCCTCGTAGAGTAAACAAAGCAATTGTCACAAATTTTGTGGCGACTCAATCCCTAGTAATGGGATACAATTTTTAGATTTCAACCTAAATCCTTCCTCTTGTCAAAACTCCTCCAAAAAGTTTCTCTGGTCTAAAAACCTCCTCTTTCCTCTACAGAGAGCACTGATATTCAAAAATGGTTCAGACAAGAGCGGGAAAAGAAACAGTTCCTCAACTCAGCGACAGTGAGGCGAAAGAGATGAGCTCTCCTAAATTAGTCAGGGGACAAGGTCAGAGCAAGAAAGATGACATCGACCCCGCTATGTATGACATGTTCTAAAAGATGATGTCGAGGATGATGTCGGAACAAGCCGAGGCCAAGCTGAAAGAGGCAGTTCCTAAAAGCAAGCTGAGGAAGAAGCCTGTAAAGAAGCAAGTCAGAATCATCAGGAAGAAGGTACAGCCAGACACTACTTCTGAAGAATCAGAGTCAGTTGAGGAAGAATAAGAAGAAGAGCAGATTGTCTACAAACAGAATCCTCCAAAGCAGTCCATAAAAATAGTTGTTGAAGAGCCCGAATCTGTCAACAAGCCCAAGTCTGGGGCTCCAGCAGAGGACCTGATGAGTAAACAGATGAAGGAGATGAATCGAGCGATTAAAGACATTCAAGCCAAGGGTAAGGGCAAGCAGACCTACACCTGCGAAGATTTCTTTGATGGTCTAGATGGGGACGATAACTTGGAGAATCTTCCCCGCAAGTTTCTCAAATTTGACTGGACTGGCAACCCTAAAGCCCACTTGGCCACATTTTATGCAGAGTGCAGCCGTTTCAGGAAAGATAACAGGGCTCTGTTCATCTGTTTTCCCCGCAGTCTAGAAGGCGTAGCAGCTAGATGGTATGCTGACCACGTAAATCCTATCGAACTACGAGAGTTCGATAAGGTAGTAAATCTGTTCATCGAGCACTTCTTATTCAACACGGAAGCCTCACCTACATTAAATCATCTTTACAACCTGAAGCAAGGAGAGACTGAAAGAGCAGGTGATTTCATTCACAGGTGGAGAAGCACCTGTAATAAGATGAAGGTACCCATTCCTGAGGAGCACGCATTGCAGGTGATCCTCAACAATTTCTCTCAGCCCATAAGGAGCCTCATCGCCACTTCCCCGGCGAAATCCTTCATCAAGTTAATTGAGCGAGCTGAATGGCTCGAAGCAGGGATAGAAAGCGGGCTATACGAGGGCACACCTCTGGTCAAGAATGTCCAAGACCAGAAGAAAAAGGCACAATTCACTCATTCAGTTGATGCCTCCTGCAATAATCTTAGCAGCAGCAGCAAGGGAAACAAGAACAACAGTGGCAGTGGTCCGAGAGTAGATCAGAACAAGGGGCAGAAGGAGGGATCCTTTAAAAACAATGACAAACCACTTCTGACTGGCATCCAACGGAAAGGGGATCTTCAAGAGAAGCCCAAGTACATCAAGTGGGAGAAAGATCGAGTCTTCATTCCTTTAGATCAAACTATGGAAGCAATTCTGGATTACCTGTTGAAGCAAGGGATGATCAAACTACCTAAAATAGCGGACCCTCCCGTAATCCTGAGAAAGTTCAAGGACCAATTCTGCAAATACCATAGGGCAACAGGACACGATACCGAGCACTACTTCATCCTCAAACACATGATACAAGACTGCATTGACAGAAGTGAGCTGATAGAGGACGAAGAAGAAAAATAGCCAACAGTCCTGACAGAGCCATTTCCGGATCACTCAAAGAATTGAGGATGCCCAAAGTTTTTTTCCGCACTGTTATTTCCTTTTGTTAGTCATCTTGTAGGGGCGTAGTCAACCCAGTCTTCTATGAATCTTTTCTTTCAAAGTTCTTGTAAATATTCAGTTGTTATCAAATCTTTGCTTATCAAATGAAATGTCACTTTCCTTTATATCTTTTATATCCAATGCTTCTTTTCCTTTGCCATACTGGGGCATTTAAAATTCTTGTTCTTTTCATAATGCGAGACAATCCTGACATCATTCATGAGAGAAATGATATTACCTATGAGGCCTTTTCAAAAATCATAAAATTTCAAAGAGTCTTCCTTATGACCAAAGAGTTCAAATATTCTTTGGTCCAACATTTGTCAAAAATCAACCCTCGTGTTGATCATCTTTTCAAAGATAGGTTTTCGAGCCATGGCATTGAAAAATCAACCCTCGTGTTGATCATGCTTTCCAAAATAGGTTTTGAACCATTGCATTAAAGGATCAACCCTTGTGTTGGTCTTATCTTCCAAAATGAATTTCAAATCTTTATAGATCAACCCTTGTGTTGGTCTTATCTTCCAAAATGAATTTTAATCTTTATAGATCAACCCGCGTGTTGATCCTATCTTCCAAAAGATCGATTTCAAACCTTTATATTCAAAGATCAACCCTTGTGTTGGTCTTATCCTCCAAGATTGATTCCAAATCTTTTTATTCAAAGATCAACCCTTGTGTTGGTCTTATCTTCCAAAACTGATTTCAAATCTTTATATTCAAAGATCAACCCTTGTGTTGGTCTAATCTTTCAAAATGGGTTTTTGAATCATTCAAAGATCAAACCTTGTGTTGACTTTAAATCATTTTTCAATCATGTGTTGGTCTCATCTTCCAAGATTGAGTTTTAAAACGTTATATATCAAAAGATCAACCCTTATGTTGATCTTATTATCAGTTTCAAACTGTTATTTTTAGAAATCAAATCTGTTGTTGATCTTCTTTTTCAAAAATTAGATTTCAAAACCATTGCCTTCAAAACTTGACCCTCATGATGATCTCTCATGTTTGATTTAAAGGATCAAATCTCGCGCTGATTATTCTTCTTGTGGTGGATTTTCTTCCCCCAAAATGATTTCTCATTTATCTTTTAAATAAACATTTTCCTTTCAAAATCCCATATGCAGGCAGGATCAGAAAAACTCCTTTTTCTCAAATCTTGTAAATCTTCAGTTAATTTTGATATCTTTATCAGTTTCATTCATTTTATTCATATTTTTATCAAGTTTACATCAATTTTATCAAGTTTTATCAAGTTTATCAATATTTCCTCAATTCCATTAAAATTTTATCAATTCTTTCTACCCTTTCAGGTTAAGGGATAAACCTGACCCTCATTGTCCGAGGTGAACCCTTTCAGGTTAAGGGATAAACCTGACCCTCGTTGTCCGAGGTGTTCCCGCTCAGGTTAAGGGATAAACCTGACCCTCGTTGTCCGAGGTGTTCCCATTCAGGATAAGGGATAATCCTGAGACCCCTTGTAGGAGCAATGACGCTACCTATGAGGATTCTTTTGTAAATACAAGTTTTGTCAATCTTTGTTGATTTTCTAGATTTATATCAATTTCCATGCATTAAATTTTCTCAAATTCTATTCTTGTTCCCATTCAGAATAAGGGAAAATCCTAACCCCCCCCCCCCCCGTAGGAGCAATAACGCTACCTATGAGGATTCTTTTGTAAATACAAGTTTCGTAAACCTTCATTTGATTTTCTAAATTTATATCAATTTTTCTTCATTTAAATTCCTTAAATTCTTTTTCCATTCAGGATAAGGGATAATCCTTTGACCTCTCGTAGGGGCAACAATGCTACCTACGAGAATTCTTTTTGCAAATACAAGTTTTATCAATCTTTATTTGATTTATAAATTTATATAAATTTCTCTTCAAATTCTGTTCTTTTTCCTATTCAGGATAAGAGATGATTCTGAGATCTCTCATGGGGGCAACCATGCTACCTGTGAGAATTCTTTTTACAAAAATAAATCAATTTCCTCATATGTTCTACATTTTTTTCAAAGTTCTATATCCCTCTGTCTTCTCAAAGTTTATTCTTTCTATATTCCCCTTCAGGCTAAGGGATAAACCTGAATCATTTTTTTCCTAAATTCTCATCAAATGTATATTCTTTTCCCCTTCAGGTTAAGGGATAAACCTGAATCATTCATTTCCTAAGTTCTCATCAAATGTATATTCTTTTCCCCTTCAGGTTAAGGGATAAACCTGAATCATTCTTTTCCTAAATTCTCATCAAATGTATATTCTTTTTCCTTTCAGGTTAAGGGATAAACCTGATGCCTCTTTCCTATGAGGTATTTTCTAAATATTCTTTGTGCCCTTTCAGGTTAAGGGATAAACCTAACCCTCGTTGTCCGAGGTGTTCCCATTCAGGATAAGGGATAATCCTGAGATCACTCATAGGGGCAACCATGCTACCTGTGAGAATTCTTTTTACAAAAATAAATCAATTTCCTCAAATGTTCTACATTTTTTTTTAAAAGTTCTATATCCTTCTGTCTTCTCAAAGTTTATTCTTTCTATATTCCCCGTCAGGATAAGGGTTTAATCCTGAAAATTGGACCGCATACCTGGTCCATCTAAATCATAGATCATAAATTCTAAATCTTGTCATATCCCTTCTAAATTCAAGTCTCAGGTTATCTCTTCATAAAATCTTCCATTTCCCCTTCAGGTTAAGGGATAAGCCTGAATCATTCTTTTCCTAAATTTTCATCAAATGTCTATTCCATTTCCCCTTTAGGTTAAGGGATAAACCTGAATCATTCTTTTTCTAAATTCTCTTCAAAATATCTATTCTATTTTCCCTTCAGGATAAGGGATAATCCTGAAACCCCGGCCATTCTTCCTGCTTCAATCTCTAAATATCTTAAGAATGCCGGTCTCCTTCCCGACTCTCAGTTGGAAAAACCCGGTGCTCGCACTGGTTATGTTGCTAAATTTTTAAATCTAAAGATCAAGTTTAGTCCTCATGCTATTTGTCCCTCAGAAAGTCTCAATCTTAGATCAAATCATTAAATCAAAGGTCGTTAAATGATTAAATAAAATGTCCCAGCTACTTCGCTGGTCGTTAAATGATTAAATGAAATGTCCCAGCTACTTCGCTGGTCGTTAAATGATTAAATGAAATGTCCCAGCTACTTCGTTGGTCGTTAAATGATTAAATGAAATGTCCCAGCTACTTCGCTGGTCGTTAAATGATTAAATGAAATGTCCCAGCTACTTCGATGGTCGTTAAATGATTAAATGAAATGTCCCAGCTACTTCGCTGGTCGTTAAATGATTAAATGAAATGTCCCAGCTACTTCACTGGTCGTTAAATGATTAAATGAAATGTCCCAACTACTTCGTTGGTCGTTAAATAAAATGTCCCAGCTACTTCGTTGGTCGTTAAATGAAATGTCCCAACTACTTCGTTGGTCGTTAAATAAAATGTCCCAGCTACATCGCTGGTCGTTAAATGAAATGTCCCAGCTACTTCGCTGGTCGTTAAATGAAATGTCCCAGCTACTTCGCTGGTCGCTAAATGAAATGTCCCAGCTACTTCGTTGGTCGTTAAATGAAATGTCCCAGCTACTTCGCTGGTCGCTAAATGAAATGTCCCAGCTACTTCGCTGGTCGTTAAATGAAATGTCCTAGCTACTTCACTGGTCGCTAAATGAAATGTTACAGCTCCTTCGCTGGTCGTTAAATAAAAGGTCCAGTTTTACTGGTCATTAAATGAAAGGTTCCAGCTACTTCGTTGGTCGTTAAATGAAAGATCCCAGTTTACTGGTCAGAATATCCAAAATCTAAATTGCAACTAAAGGTCGTACCAAAATCTATATTGAGTGATTATTTCACAAAGAATTCATGAAAAATTTGCCAATTTGCTAAAAGTATTTGTTGATTCCAATATTCTTAAATGCACAAAAGAATTACCTTAGATTACCTCTAGTATTTCTTTCCAAAAAGGTGAAACTTTTTGCGAAAAAGAGGTAAAATTCAAATCTTTTCCCTGTTTGATCAACCAAAAGGATGAAAGAAATATCCTCGGTATGATTAGTGAAATAAATATTCGATGATGTTGAAAAGCCAGAAACGAATTGATATTGATCATAGCTTTGACGTATTTTTAAAGATGATTTTCTGGCAATCAGACAGTGGAAATATCCTGAGCCATAAAAGAATCCACTTAATCCATATCTCCTTATCCAGTTTAAAGCTGCAATCAAATATCGGCAAAAGGGATCTCTCAATTGTCGTCAAGATGAAGGCGAATTAAGCGAGTAGACCCCCGGGGCCAAAGAAGATTTGGATCATCTACCAAGATGAAGGAGTTTGTGAAGGATCCTTCCAGGGAAAGTTCAGATCACCGTCGAGATGAAGGCGAGTGTGATGGACCTATCGACAAACCCTAAATGATATTTGATTTCTGCTATCATCTAAAGACCTTTGAGCCAATACCATCATATATAATCCCTGAGAAAATGAAGGATCGGAGCATCTCCGAGATGAAGGAGCTTGTGACGTACCCTTCCCTGAAAAGAGAAAAAAAAAGTCATGACACATCCAAATGAAGGATGATGTAAAAGCCCGAAAAAGTTCAATGACTCAAAAAGAGTGCAAGAAGATCATCATGGGAAAAACACCCAGATATCAAACTGCCTAAATTGCCAGAAGTCATCTTTTCTCATGCAAAATTCTTTTATCAATGTCTTTTCACTACTTGCTTTTATGAAATTGAGAATATTTCTTCTCTTCTCATATCAAGGAAATGGATAGCTTCCTTGAAGAAAATCATCAACGCTAAAATTTTGAATTTGACTCTTAAGACCGAGAAGTTAACCTCGTTGGGAGAAATACTCTAGGTAAAAGAGGGAATATCTTTGCACACATGTGCACATTTTCAAGCGTTGAAGTCAACTATAAATTTATCTTATTGGCAAAATTTTCTAGATATTCTAAGAATGAAATAAGTATTCAATATCCATTTTGATGCAATCTAGCGTTGTTTATATCTTCCAGAAGAGTTACCCCATTCAGTTGAAGTATCTCTTTTGTCCCATTATGGTTTCGAGAAATCCGTATGGTTGTTCCCACTCAGGTTAAGGGTCAAAACCTGTATTTTCTGCGAGAGGTCATTAAATTCAAAAGCTATTCAGTCTCAGCAATGAGACGTCCAAGTTTATCCCTTTTTCGAAGCTTTAGGGAACCCATTTTTCTTCCTCCATTCGCAAACCCCTTTCGGATTTGTTCGTCCAAACTCCGAAGGTCCCATCATGGTCTCTTCATTCAAGGATTTTGTATGGTCATCCCCTTTAGGTTAAGGGTCAAGCCTGAACCTCGCCCCTCGAGGTATTTTCCTTTCTCAGTTTTGGGTTAAACCTGAGTCTCGTTTCGACGAGGTGTTTTCCTCCAGTCCCATCGTGGTTCTTCCCATCGAGGAATTCATGCTTTGTATATTCATCCAAGATAGGATCTTACTTAAGCTTCATCTCATGAGGCATTTTTCAAAATGTCTCATCAGGGTCTTCACATATTCTCTTCCCCATTCAGGTTATTTTGAGATATATTTGCCCCATCCAGGTTAAGGGCTAAACCTGAGTCATGCCACAAAGTTGCTCCTGTCTCACCCACGAGACTTGATCTAAATTCTCATCTCGGGATCATCACCTAAAGTCCCATCACGATTTCCTCATTCTTTATTCAATCATATCATTTTCAAGGATTTCTTCTTCCCAAAGCCATTCAGGATAAAGTTTTAAGCCTGAAAAACCATCTTTTTAAAATAATTCTTCCACACCCAGTTCAGATCTGCTGACTGGGGCATTTTTTAAATTTTGGAGTGTTTTCTTTGCCACTAAGCTCGGCTTTCAACCGGCTTAGTAGCAAAGAGGGGCATCTGTGAACACCCCAAAATTTTCAAAATCTTTTAATTCCCTTTCTGCCCCTAAATTCATTTTTGAGCAAATGGGTCATTTCAAATCTAAATTCCAGTTCATTTCTCTAGTTTTATTGAAATTAAAATCATTTCATATGTTTAAATTGATTTCAGATCTAGATCCATTGTCCAGATCCAAATTTGAGTCTCCTTGTTCAAATTTTAAATTAAAATTATAGAAAATACCAAAAATAACCTTTAAATAGCCCGGACAGTCCATTCAACATCCGTTTGGATCCATCACATTGTATTTCTCGATTCAAGTGTCAAAACTCGAACATTTTCTCAAAACCTGGGTCCAAACCCATTCTTCTGAAGAAATTTCCCTGAAATGATCGGAAATTCTCAGAAAAATACTTTTGTAAATATTTCTCAGAAAAATACAAAAAAAATAGTGTTTAATCTTTGTTTTCGTGTAAAAACTTAGATTTTGTTCCAAAAATACAAAAATGAGAAAAAAACATGCAAAAAAAACCAAAAAAATTAAGAAAAAAATTAGAGAAAAATAAGTGGTTTTTGAAGATTTTGCCGAAAAACTCACCTTGAACCATTTTACAAAAACCTTTAGAAAAGGAGCCCCCTCTTTGTAAATTTGGGAAAATGGCAAACGGCCATCTCCCGCGCATCTTCCCTCTCGCTTGCCGACCCTCCATCTTCAAACGGCTGCTTCATCCCTCAGCCTTCCATCTTCAACCAAAATCCCCTGTCGAAGGCTCTTCTTCAGCTTTAAGAGGAGATCACACAGGGGAAGAGGAAGGGGGGGGCATCCATTGTTAGCAACATCCATCGGCACCCGCCCTCTCTTCTTGCATCGGGTTTTCTCAAGCGTCTCTCTCTCTCTCTCTCTCTGAGGTTTTCCCTGCAAGAGCTGAAAGGAACGATCTCCCAAGGGGCTTCATCTACAGTTGTTCGAAGGAGATCAAAGACCCTCTGCAAATAAGGTAAGAATCTTTTCCTCTCGTCTTTGATTTTCGATTTTCTCTGCTCCCAACCCCATTAACGTACCTTTGAGGGAATTGGGTTGTTTATAGCAATGTCGGTCCCTCTCTTGTGCAACAACAAACGGAATGAACAATTCCGATATTTGCGTATTCGTTTGATTCTTATTTCTGTTAAAACTAACATCCTTTACGAATCATTACATTACTTCCTGTATTTTCCTTTTTTATGCTTCAATGCATCATTCCTTCCCTTCCTACATCTATGTAGTTTACTGGCCCCTTTCGATTTAATTTCATTTCAGTTTTAGAAATGATTTCTTCAATGACATTCGATCTGATCCAGTATCAGATCGGGTTTGTTTGGCATAAACTTTCAATAGATCTCATGTTCTTCCTGTAATTTTATCACGCTTTCTCATCACCGTGTCTTTAGCAATTTCGATTTGCATCATACCTAGTTTCAACTTCCTTCATATTGAATTTTCTTTGATGATTGGATTATATTTTGATTGCCATCTGATTTTCGGATCTTCTATTTTTATCTTGTGATTACTCATTTATGTTTGATTTCCTGCTTTGATTATCATTATGATCATCTTGTTTGGCTACGATCCTATTAGAGTATGGTCGCTGTTCCATTTTTCTACATTCGTTTATGTTTTGAAATCTTCGGGACCACGTTCCATCATATGGGCATCACTGCATATCAGCAGCTTATCGCATCAGCTGGTGGCCTGGAACTCGAATGAGGGTTGCTGAGAAATCCGGCATCTGACCTAGGTTTGCTGAGTAAATGGATTGGCGTAGTTTTCATTTGACCTTACTTCTTTTTAAGGAACCTCACCAGCAGTCGATCTAAAAAAAAAAAAAGAATAGAATCCGAGTTGTTGGGAACGGTTCCACTCACGATGGCTGAGGTTTTCCCAATTCACAGTTAGGGTTGTCCTGCTGCTTGCGAGTCTCCCTGCTGAAGAAGGTGCTCTGTTCTGGCTCATCACCAGATTTGCTGACCGATCATTCATAAGATTCTACTTTCCTTTTTATTTATCTGCTTTCCATTGGTATTTAATCTGAGATGGGTCACCTTGATATATAAAAACGCTCTTGTGTTTCTCCAGCCCTTACTATCTTATGGGTTTGCACCTAGGCATAATATAGATTTCCTTTGCTTGAAAATTGTTACTGTCTGAATTTATGCTTCGTCCTGGCATGGATCTATACTTTGGTTTTTCTTGAATGCCCGTTACGGGTTTATACTTGGTGATAAGATAAACCTATTTTCCTAGATCTAGTTATAGCCCGAGTGTATGCCTGGCAGTGGTGTAAAAGCCTATTTTATCATTAGCATCTTCGTCACATTAATCTTCCCTGTCGCATCCTTGAATCGCTGTTGATATCCCAGATTTTCCCTTTTAAAACCCTATGATTAAAGGACATTTTTGAGATTCAGGCAAATTGACGATATGTCTCAGCCATCTGTTGAAAGGCCTCCAAGGGATACTATCTTTCATAATACATTGATATGTGGTTCTGCCCAATCCATGCTTAGCACCTTGGCATTCCTAAACTTCCAAGTTCATGATTGGGTGGGGTATTATTCTTTGATTCGATATGATTTTGCGAGCAGTTTGTACTTTGGGTAGTTCCCCTGTAGACTCCCATGTCGGATTCTGTGAATTTCTCAAACCGATTAGGGGGAGAAGAATTGCATTTCGACTGATATCGTGATTTTATTGTATATTCATAAATTGTGAAAATTATTGATGAAATTTCAGGTGATCATGACCTATCCATTAGAGCTAGCTCTGTTAATTCAAAATCGGTTAATGTCTCAGTGTAGTTGACGGTGTAAGTTATATCTGTTATAGCAGGAAATGGTTATGTGGTCTATTGGCATCCATGCATCTGATCAAGCTTCTCAGTTGGTCCACTCCAGAACATTCCATATTCAAGATTTTTTTTTTTTACCATTCAAGCATGATGTTCACACATAAACTTTACTATTAGTAATTTGTTCATATTCATATGCTTAATATCAGTCTATATAATTCTCACATACAGTAGCTTGTGGTCAAGCACTCAGTGTCATATAAATTTGTGGCATATGTTATTCTAAACTCCCACACATGAAGCCTTCGTTTCTGTCTCCTGGGAAAAAGGTAAGATGAATGATCCTGTGGAAGCAGTTTTAGGTGCGTGAAAGATGAATACCTATAAGATGGTATATCTATGGTTGGATATATCATGGGATTCAACATTCCCAACATGGGAATCATGAAATATCATGCTTAAAAGTTGATGGATTAAGTGATATATTTTTTTTACAGAAGCTGAAGGCCTATTTGAATGACTACTGCTGATCGTTCTCCACCTATGAGTAATCACGTTATTGTCATTTCTGAGGGATATTCCCACAATCCCACGCTAGAGGCTTTTGCTATTTTGCAACAGTGGGAATATCTTGAGTGGATATTTGAAGATGTGATGTTGTAGGGCTTCCAGTAAAATCGACAAAAGGCACGTAGGGGTATTGGTGGTGGCAGCTGAAGCTGGAAATGACATTCGTTGGAACGTGCATTCACCATCAAGAACAATACTACCACGGTCACACCCTTCCACACAAGGAATCAATCTTCACAAAATTTATTGAGGTTCCGTATTTCCAAACGGGACAAGGCTTCTGCAAGTAGCAAAGAATGACACATTCTCCCTTGGACCTCCAGTGGTGAAACATCGACCCGCAGCAAAAAAAAAAAGTTTCAATCACTTGATCTTGTTAATAAATAGTAATATTACAGGAATATTATGAAATTGTTTCAATTTCTTAGGGGTTGTGGATTTCCTCTAATCTGTTACAAGAGGTGAGATTCACAGTTGCACTGGGATATGCTGCATTATTACTATACAACACCACAGGCCACCATACTTAGTTTCATCATCTGTCTACTGCTGTCAATATTTTCCAATACCCATCGTATGTATCTTTACCACTTCTGCACTTAGCCACCCTGCTGAATCGCATGTTTCACAACCCCTCTACCTTCAAGACCCCCTGTCATATCTATACACTCAACAACATTATTGAGACCCTCTGCATCAGTAGGCATATATCCTGCCTTCCATTTTAACTTACTCCTCTCAGGACATCCTCCCAATCTCATAGCATCACCTGTAGCCACACTTTCACACTCACCCGTGCTTACTGCATTGCATTTCCTCACAGTACACACCCACAGCACCTTGCCATTTTCATCTTGCTGTTCCTGCATTCTCAAGCACATCCCTTCACAATTCCCTCCCTTGTTATGAACATGGCTGTCGTGTGTTCTTTTCCCCTGCACTTCAGCCTATCCCTTGACTGTTGCCCTGAATATCGGATTGCGGAATCCAATTCAAACTGCTGACAGTCCACCGGAATTGCCATTTCATTCACATCTTGCTACAAGGTTAATAGAGTTTGCTGTAAGACTGTGATTCATCAATTTATACATTAGTTTTCGGATATGACATAAAGCAGTTGGTAGGCTAATTCAAAAAATCAGTATCTGGTTTGCTGCAAAAGGTACAGTCCTGAACCAGTATTTCACATGAATCATTGTCTATGCCTTCTCAGTTAGTGTGCATATATAGATCTTCCCATGTTATAATACCTATTCTCTCACTAAATTAGGATGTTTAGCATGTATTTTAGCATCCACTCCCTTCTTAGTATAAAGCATCCCTTATGCATTCAGATCTTTCATCATCATGATGTATTGTACTTTTTCTTTACATGAGACATATGCATGAACATTTTATCATTTGATATTCACAATCTCTTTTATAGTTGTTTGTTGTCTTAAGCTAACTCTTGTTTTGCAGGATTTCTTCTTTGATTTAGGAAGCCTTGACATTTTCAAATTTAGTTCAAATAATGTAATAATTAGATCTTAATGAGAATTTACATTATTTGTTTTAGATAGAATGAATCAGCACTGTAAAATACCATGAATTACTTGTTTTCATGCTTTTGTCTTTATTTCTCAAAAATCTCACATTGGTGAAACACGAATGGCACGTGCACCATTTCGTGAGAGGTAAATCAATCCTAAGTTGATGATCCACATCAATGGCCTTAGTCAGGGTGTGGACAAAACTTAGTATTTTTATCTTTTACAAAATAACACCAGATCCACACTGGATCTGTTTTCAAAATTCATCATATTTTCCTTAAACATTTTTCTTTTATCAGAATTTAACTTAAAATTAACTTAAAATATATACCAATGGCCATAGTCAGGGTATATTGAGAGTTAGTTTCATTTTAAATTCTATAAAAGCACCAAATGTGTTTTCATTCTTCACCTGAATTTAAATATAGATTATTATATAATACATTCAATGACCATAGTCAAGGATGTATTATAATTTCAATCTTATTTTAATTCATTTAAAGAATGAAATAGCTTTTCAAAATCCAAATTTCAAAAATTCAAATTCATTCATCATTTAGGATAGAACTGCATCATGTTGTCAAAAATTCCTTTTAAAAAAAAAAAAAACTCCAAGTGATGTGAATACCTTCCTCAATCTATCTTCAATTCTTATAAAATCCAATTCATCCTTTCATTTTCAAATTCAATTTCATTTTCAAATCTCAAAGTTCAATTTAACTTTGAGATTTCAAAGTCATTTTTATATTCAAATTCAAATCAGATTTCAAAGTTCAAATTGACTTTGAAATTCCAAATTCATTTTATATTCAAAACTCTAATCAAACTCAAAGTTCAATTTTAAACTTTGAGACTCTTGATTCATCTTCTAAATTCCAAATCCAAACTTCAAAAGTTCAAGGTCTAATTTAACTTTGAAATTCGTTTGTATATTCAAATTCTAAATTTCATTTTTCAAGTTCAATTTAAACTTTGAAGTTCTTGATTCATCTTCTGAGTTTAAAATCCATTTTATGATCCAGACTCCAATTTCACTTCGGATCTTAGACTTCAGATCCAATTCCTCTTTAGGATCCAGACTCTAAATTCACTTTGGATCTTAGACTTTAGATCCAATTTCCTTATAGGATCCAAAATCCAATTTCACACTAGATCTCAGACTCCAGATCCAAATCCATCTTAGGATCCAGAGTCCAACTCTACATTTGGATCTTAGACTTGAGATCCAATTTCCTTATAGGATCCAGAATCCAATTTCACATTGGATATCAGACTTCAGATCCAAATCCATCTTAGAATCCAGAGTCCAACTCTACATTTGGATCTCAGACTTCAGATCCATTCCAGGATCCAGAATTCAATTCCATTTCCAATTTTTAGAATCCAAATTCCACCTACAGATCACCTCTGAATTTCTTAAATTCATCTCTATTTTAAATACCATTTCTCAGATCCATTCTAAATTTCAAACTTCAAAATCTAAATTCAATTCCATCTCAAATATTCATTTCCTTTCTTAAATTCAAAATTCAAAATTCAAAGTCCATTTCTGACTTTGAAACTTCATTTCCTTTCATTTCAAAGCTTCAAATCATTCTTTCCCAAAATCAAGATTTATTCTTTCAACTCTGATTACTTCAAAGACTTAGAATTTCTCTGATCTGTCTCAAATTCTAAGTTAGATTCAATCATTTCTTCACTCCCTTACCAAGTTCATCTCAGAATACTTGGAAATTTCCAAATCAATTTTCAAAACGAGCATACATTCTTGCATTGCACAAGCATGATTCTTTGTGCATTTAGAGTTAGAATAAATTCTTAGATTATATTTAGGCAAAGCAAAAGGCATAGATTCGATCCTTGGTTCGATTACCCCTGGTAAAGGCGCCAGGAACGGTCGTACCTCGTACCGACGAGCGAATCCCGTCTCTCCATTTTTCCCGCAATATATTTCAAAACGGAGGTGAGTAATTTTCTAAATATTTTCAAATAAAGGTCAAGTGAGACCGCGCAAAATAATTCCTCTTCTCTCTTCTTTTCTTTTCTCTTCTCTTTTCTCTTTCCGTCTTCTATTTTCTCCCTTCAAAAAGGAGGACATAGAGGTAGGAAAGGAAAAAGAGAAGGAAGAGAGAGAATATTACGAGAGAAAAAATTTTGCGATGATCACACGACTCGAGATCTCTTTATTTACTCAAGCTCTAATTCGAGCTCTTTAATTTCTTTTGTTGATCCGGGTTTCGACTCGAGATCTCTTTATTTAGTCAAGCTCTAATTTGAGCTCTTTATTTTCTTTTATCGATCCGGGTTTCGACTCGAGATCTCTTTATTTAGTCAAGCTCTAATTCGAGCTATTTATTTTCTTTTGTTGATCCGGGTTCCAACTCGAGATCTCTCTATTTTACTCAAGCTCTAATTTGAGCTCTTTATTTTCTTTTGTTGATCCGGGTTCTGACTCGAGATCTCTTTATTTAGTCAAGCTTTAATTCGAGCTCTTTATTTTCTTTTGTTGATCCGGGTTCCTACTCGAGATCTCTCTATCTTATTCAAGCTCAGATTCGAGCTCTTCATTTTCTTTTGTTGATCCGGGTTCCAACTCGAGATCTCTTTATTTATTCAAGCTCTAATTCAAGCACTTTATTTTCTTTTGTTGATCCGGGTTTCGACTCGAGATCTCTTTATTTATTCGAGCTCTGATCCTAACTCATCATCCTTTGTTGATCCGGGTTCCGACTCGTGATCTCTCTACTTTATTCAAGTTCTAACTCGAGCCATTTATTCTCCTGCATTGATCCAAGTTATGTCAATCCTCAGGGTCTGTCAATTGCTCAAATTTGATATTTTGCCCACCAATTTTCAATTCAAATCTTCGGATAATTCAAATTTCCAATTTCGACCCCTGGGTAACCCAATTTCCAATTCTCAATTTCAATTACCAATTCCCAATTTCCATTTTTTGACCTTCGGGTCACTCAATTTCCAAATTTCGACCTTCGGGTCACTCAAATTCTCAATTTCGACCTTCGGGTCACACAATTTCGACCTTTCGGTCAACCAATTCCCAATTTCGACCGTCAGGTCATTCAATTTCGGCCTCCGGGTCATTCAAACAATCAATTTTCAAATTTCCAATCTCGACCTTTGGGTCAATCAATCTCAATATCCAATTTCAATCATTTCTCTTGCGAGAGACCCTTTTTAGGGAGAGTTCGAGGGAGCTCGTTCTTGTCGCATGCTATCCAATTCGTTCACTTAGCCCCTTTTCAGGGAGAGTTTGAAGGGACTCACGTCTTCGTGAACCGTTTGCAAAACAATTTCCAATTTCACACAAGGAACCCTTTCATTGGGAGAGGCTCGACGGAGACTCGCTTTTCTTGTGACCCCCCAATTTCATACTAGGCCATTTTCTTCATGGAGGACCCTTTTTTTAGGGAGAGTGTGATATACTCGTTCCTTTCATGACCCTATTTTCTGACCTCACTATTATCGGCCCCTTTCCATAAGAGAAGACTAACATTAGGGAGCTTTGACGAAAGCTCAATTTCTCATCGAAAGTTTGTTTTGCAAACACCTCCTCTTCAAGGAAGAGAGGAGTATTTTTCATTTCCCATTCAGGTAAGGGCTAAGCCTGAGTCTCTCTTTTTGGGGAAAAAGAGAGGAGAATTTTTGTCACAGATGTGTTGAGTCGGACCTCCAATGCTCTCTTTCACCAAGGATTTCAAGAACATGTTGACAATTTGTCAATCAATTACCTATTGATTTCAAAACCTTAATTGCATAAATTTTTACCTCAGAATACCTTCAGTATTACTTCCAAAAGAGTGAAGCTTTTGCGAAAAGAGATTCAAAATTCAAATGCTTTTTATTGGCCAACCAAAAGGATGAAGGATAAATTCTCGATATGGTCAGAAAAGAAGATCCAATGTTATTGCAAAACCATAAATGATTGATATTGATTGCAGTCAATGGCACATTTTTAAAGACCATTCTTATAAAGATGAGGTAGTGAAAATATCCTGAGCGCTAGAAAAAGAGAGCATTCACCCAAGCCTTGTTCCCTCAAAATCCCCTAAGCTGCAATTAAATATCCGCGAAAGGGATCCCTCAATTGTCGCCAAGATGAAGGCGAATTAAGCGAGTAGACCCCCGGGGCCAAAAAAGATTCCAAGATGACGGAGTTTGTGACAAATCCTTCCAGGAAAAGTCCAAAGCACTGTCAAGATGAAGGCAGATGTGATGAACCTCCCGACAATCTCCAAAAGATATGTAATTTCAGCTATCATCCAAAGATCTCAAGTCAATGAGCCAATATCATCAACATGACCCCTGATGCAAAAGACGGATCAAAACATCTCCAAGTTGAAGGAGTTTGTGACGTACCCTTCCCAAAAAGAGAGCAAGAGAGGGAAAAGAAAGAGAGAAAAGTCAGGACATCTCCAAAATAAAGGATGATGTAATAAACTCTCCCGAAGCCCAAAAGAGTGCAGAAAGATTATCATGAGAGAAGCTCCCAGGATATCAAACTGTCAAATCTATCAAGAATTTTCTTTAAATTTATGAAATTCTATTATCAATACTCTTTCATCAATTGCTTTCATAATATCAAATTATCTTTCCTGTTCATATCAAGGAAATTGATAACTTCCTTGAAGAAGGTCAATCGCAAGCAATTTGGATTCCCAATCTTGATTCTACGAAGTGAAGCTCATTTGGAGGTAATACTTCAGGTAGAAAAGGAGGGATAATTTTGCAACAATGTGCATCATTTTCAAATATTTTGAATCAACAACAGAACTCTCAACATTTTGACAATATTTTCTAGCTATCCGGACGCGAATCGAGAGCGTGATGTCCGTTTTCGATACATCCTGACACCAATTTTAAATTCCTCTTAAGGACTTGATTCCTTCCCTTCTGTGAGAGCGTGAGCTCTCAGATTCGCACACTTCCCTGTGTCCCCACTGTCCCACCATAGACAGTCCCATTCCGGTTCGAGGTCGAACCACCAATCATTTTCTTACAAAAGGCAATTTCAAAAGCTATTTAGTCTCAACAATGAGACGCCCAAAATTAACCCCTTTTCAAGCTTTAGGGACCCCATTTTCCTTCTTTTTGCAAAAAAAAAAACCCTGTCAGATTTATTATGCAAAATCCGAAGGTTCCATCATGGTATCTTCTTTCGAGGATTCCATCCATTTTCCGTCCGATCAAAATAAGGGTACAAACCTGAGCCTCCTTTGAAGAGGTATTCCATTTTCCGCCCGATCAGGATAAGGGTATAAACCTAAGCCTCATTTGATGAGGTATTCCATTTTCTGCCCGATCAGGTTAAGGGTACAAACCTGAGTCTCATTTCTATGAGATATTTCAATCCCCAATCAGGTTAAGGGTCAAACTTGAGCTTCGTTCCATGCGAGGTATTTTTGTCTCATCCAGGTTAAGGGCAAAAACTTGAACTTCGCTATCAAAGAGTGAATCTTTCATCTTCATTCTCCACTTTATATCTATCATCTTTCTCAGGCTAATTTCCTCACACCCAGTCAGATCCTTCTTACTGGGGCATTTTATATGGCCCAAATTTGGTGTATTTTCTTTGCCACTAAGCTCGGCCACGAGCCAGCTTAGTAGCAAAGAGGGGCATCTGTAAACACCCCAAATTTTTACTCACCTTCCTGATATATCCATCAATCATCACATTAAGGTTCTCCGGAACCAATGAAGGGCAAAATTGTCATTTTTCAAGATTGAACTTTGCAGAAAGTGCTAAACTCCATTCTCGAGTCTCAAACTTCTCTATTTAAACTCAAAGACATCTTCAAACTGCAAATTTTCAAAATCTCATGCTTAACCAGAAGTCAGAATTTTCGAATTCAAATTCAGGGTGGCAATTTTGTAGGACATGTCTTTGCATAACATCGCATGAGCATTTCATATCATTTCACTGCACAGCATGTCATTTTGAGATCCGGAACTCCTAATTTTCAAAAAATGTCAATCCAGATTCGAGTTTTAAATATTTCAAAATTAATTTCAAACTCCTGGGTTTTTAAAATTACCAATTCTTCCCATTTTACCCCCAGGACCCCGAATTACAAAAAAGTCTTCTCAAGAAAACGATCTGGATAGTTTTGGACATTGATTTTCAAAAATTTCGTCAGTTGAAAAGAGGGGGACACAATTTCAAAATTCATAAGACCTTATTTCAAACTTTTACAAAAAGGCTCTGAATTTCCCTGCTTCTTTCAAAATTTTGCTCTGAAGAACCATTTTCTTCTAAGTTTTAAAATCACGCCAAATTTTGCTTCATGTTTTCCAAAACTAGCCTACTATTATGAAAATTCCAAAAATCTCACTTGGCTTTTATTTCAAATAAGTGATGTGGGACCCACCCTGAGGCGGTGTCACACTCAAATCCTCAAAATTTTCTCTTATTTTCAAAACAGTGCCCATCCGGAAGTGACACCGATTTATAATTTTTTTTTATATATTTTATTTTTATTTTAAACAAAAATTAGTCGGCCCACGCATCGGTGGCGCCTCACTAAAGATTTTATTCTCAAAAGAGTTTCAAATCAGGATGAGGTGGCATCACCCTGAAATACCCATTTTTTTATCATTTTTTTATTATTTTTTTTTCCTTCACTCATTTTCTTAAACAGCCCTAAAAGGTGCCACAACTGAATCTTCCTAAAAAGACTGTTTACTTTACCTAAACATTAGGTAAAATAAACCAAAAAAAATATTTGTTCAAATGGCTAAGAGTCGCCCCCCTCCCAAATGGCGACATTTTTAAAATTTTCAAAAGTTAGTTTTTTAAGTTTATCAAAACCTTTCAAAATTGAAATTCTAAGGTTTCGATCTTTTGGCTGAAAGGACGAATATTTTTTAAAAAGGGGGCTTAGGCCACCCGAAAGAGGGACCTTTTTTTTTTCCTAACTCTTCACGCCCCCCTCTTCACGGCTTCCCCTCTCGGCTAGCAGGCGAGAGCTTTTGGAGATCCTCTTGGCAAAAAACCCTCTGACCCCCCCCCCCCCCCCCCCTCTGAAGATTCGATTCCCCTTGAAGGAAGCACCCTCCTCAGTCTCTGTAAAACTCAGCTTACACTGATCCTGTGGAAGGCAAGGATCCATCCCAGCACACAAAGAAGGCATTCAATCTGGCGATTAGGTGAGAACTCCCAGCTATACCTTCATGTTTGTGAATCAGTCAGCATATCCATCTCACGCATATAGTGAATCCATTTTGGGGTAATGCGATTTACATTCATGGTTGCTTCATCTGTCCAAGATCAACGATGCTTAACAATAGCACCTTTGATCTCCATGAAGAAGGGATTTTTACCAATCACCATTTTTTTTTATATATTGTCTTTATTGGGTTGTTCCAATACCATGAATCTCATGATACAGCGTATTGTTCAGTGCAATGTTTTTCAAACTATCATCCAGATCATCTCACATCGCATATCATATTTCATAAAGGTTGTTAATTTTTTTTAGAAATATCATTTTCATTCAGTCTTTGCATATGCAGAAAATAAAATTTCAGGTAGCATCATTTTTTTTCTCTTCAAAAGGTTCTCTTTGTTTTCCTCTCTGCTTTTGCGATTAATGACGATATTTTCTAATTTGGCGGCATTTTACTGGTTTTTACCTACATTCACAGTCTTTTGATCAGTCATTGGCAAAACCGCATAATTGATACCCGAAAGGGTTTATCGTATAGCAAATGATGCCCTTAACCATGGCATTACATCATTTACTAAATTGCACAGATTTCTTCTTGCAAGCTTAATTCATAATACGAAACATTTCTGCCAATGTCGTCCAAATTTTAGTCTTTACCATCCAAAGATAAATGCATTTTTTTTGTTAAGAAATCTTCATGATTACCCGCAGAACATGTCTTAGTAGTTCTGGGTGCAAAATTTCTTTTTTTTCCTTTTTTTTTGTACTTAAGTTTAATTGTTGTATCATATGCTTACTGTGTCAGTCATGTGATCTTAACGTCTGACCATCCTTTGCATGCCATCGATAACATGTGATACCCCTGCGCAAGGCATTTACAGATCATTCTTTCCAGCCATTAGCATGGTTTCAACCATTGGCATTGTTTCAGCCACTAGTGTAGCCTCAGTTATTAGTATCGTTTCAGCCATCAGCTTCATCCCATGTCAAATCGGTAAAATCAGCTTGTCCTTAGCATTATTTCCAGAAGTTAAGTAAATAACCCTTGAAAACAACATAGTCAAGCTATGTTACAGCTTGAATATTGCTTTGCAGTGTAAGGCAACTGATTATGGCAGCGTTAGGCAAGGGCCACTTGAGGGCTGTTTTGCAATGTTGGTCTACTAATTTTGGCTGCAAATGCTTTATGCTTTGTAGTAACTATGGTTGCATTAGTTGGCAGATTAAAGAGCCAATTGTTGGTACAGCAAAATGAATAATGATGATTTTTTTTTTTTTGTCATGACTGTTATTTTTTTTTTAGAAGAAGTCATTACTATTGCCATGTGATTGTTACAGCAGAATGAATCATTATTGGTCTTATTGTTGTTATTACTATGTTTGCTAATGTTGTCCTTGTCATCATCAATGGTTCTGTGATGTTAGTGATATAACTATTTAGGAACCGCTTCAGGTAGATGCGGGCTAGATGAGAGTGAGCCATTTCTTGGCGAAATAATTGTCATAACAAGAGAGGTTATCATTTGTTCTGTCGTTGTGACTGTTACTACTGTTGTTAAGGGTGCTATTTTGCTTTGTTCCCATCATTATTTGCCACTGCTGTGTTATAAGGGGCACATGAATGAATTATATGCCAAAATGTATTATTTTTGTGTGAAGGACTAAGTAAAATAGTGCTGGAAATATTATTGAAGAGTGTAAAAGACCCCTGTGCTCTTATGGAACTAAGGCCACGGTGCTTCCATAGTACATTTCCTGCCCATTGTATATGTTGTGTATTTACCCATCTTTTCTGCAGCAGGTACCCAGTCTTGATAATCGACTATATTCATGAATGGATATATCCATATTCATTCATGATCCCTATGCCATCTTTTGTATACTTTGTTATTGATATATAGAAAAGCTTCATACCCAATTTTATTGAGAAATATGTTATAATTTGGGAATTACGGCTTTGTGAAATCACCTACAGAAACTGTATATACCTGTACTTTCTGATTTTACCGATTATATATGAACTTCTACTTATTACATATATTTTCTCATTGTACGCATATATATCCATATATATATATATATATATATATATATATATATATATATATATATATATATATATATATATATATATATGTATATCTATCTATATATATATCTATATATATACATGTAAATACATATATATATATACATATATATATATATATATAGATATCTTCATGTGCACTTGCTATCACATATATTTTTCTTTTTTTTTTCTCTTTATTTTGTAAATACATCTTCATCCTCACATGTCATTTAGCATAAATTCAAGCATTTAGATATAACCATGTATATCTTCGTTGTACATATCATGTGTATACTCATTTCCTTGGCTATTTGGTACTAACTCTCATTTTGCAGGAAAATTTGGGGATGCTGATTCTTTTATACTATGTATTTTTTTTCAATTATTTTGACTTATGTCAGAGATGTAATAATCAAACTTGGAATAATATTTACTTTTACTGCTTAGATTAGGATGCATCTCATGTAGTTTGATTCCTGCAATATCCTAATTCTATGATTCATATATCTCAATTTTCAAAATTTACTGTGGATGAACACGAATGGCACGTGCACCAACTCTTAGAGAGTTGATGAACTCGGTGGAGTCCATAATTACGGCCCTAGTCGGAATATGGACGAGACCCAGATCCATCATCTCTCTACCAATCACATTAAGCCTACACTCTTAGGCTATCTTAAAAATGCACATCATATTTCCCATTTTCAAAATATTGTGAATTAACTCAAATAAACTCTGAACATATTCATGGCCACAGTCAGAATATGTGGAATTTACTTTGGCTTAATACACATTTTTCCAACAAATTTCTTAGAAAATCTTTTCAAAGTGCATTCATTCATTCAAGTCATCTGCATCATGACATTATCTGCTTTTCTCATGATTTTCTCAAGAAAATTTCTTTCTCAAGAAAATCAATTTCTCTAGAAACTCTGAAAATTTTCAAAGCTGGATTTCCCAAGTCAAGTTTTTCCGTGATTTTCCCTAGAAAATATTCTTTTCTTAAGTTTTTCGGAAGGAATTTCTCATTTTTCTCAAGAATCAAAATCAATTCCCAAGTGTTTCAAGGCTAAGATTCTCAGGATTTCAGTTTCCCGAGTTTCAATTTTCCTCCTCTAAAGAGTTTTCCAATGAATTTTGCTCATTTTTCTGAGAAACTTTTCAAAAGCTAGAATTTTCCCGATTAACATTTTCTCTTCCAGTGTTCACTTTTTTCTCAAGAATCACTTCTATTTTCCCAAGATTTTCAACCATTCATGATTTTCCAAATCTTTATAAACTTTCTTGAGATTTCAAATCTTCTTCGTCTGAGTTTCCTGAGAGATTGATTTCCATCTTTTTCCTGAGAAATGTTTTTCAACTCCAAATATTTTCTAAGCATACATCATATTTTTCCAACTTATATTTTTCAAAAATCTCATAGCACATGCTTGAATTCTCTGTGCATTTAGGATAGAACACAATTTCGATGATTTGATCAAGTCAAGCACAATTTTGGTCCTTGGTTCGATTACCCCTATTAAAGGCGGCAGGAACGGTCGAACCTCGTACCGACAGGTCGAGCCCCATCCCATGGATTTTCCCGCTATTTTCAAAACGGAAGCGAGTATTTCATAAACAATTTCCAAAAATCTGGTGTCGACCCTCTCTCTCTTCCCTTCCCTTGTTTAAAAAGGGAGAAGGAGAGATGGACGGTGGGGAGGGAAGGAGGGGAGATGAGAGGTCTCCCCCTCCCATGCCCCACCCTCTCCTAGAGCCTATGGGGGGGGTCAAGGGTGGCCCCAACCACTCCCCTTAATTTAACGGGAGTGGTTGGCCTTGACCTTTCAAGGTCAAGGTCAAGCCAAAAAGAAAATCGCCATTTTCAAAATTCCCCTTTTTTTTAATTAATTAATTTTTTTTTAAATGAGTAGGAGCTACCCCCTAAGGGGCACCCAGCCTACTCCCCCAAATCGTGGGCTGCACCTACCCACTTCTCAAAATTCCTTTTTAAGGCCCCAAGTTTGCTATTTTTGAAACTTTTCAAAAATGCCTATGAAAGGTGAGTTTTTTGTAAATATGTTTTTCATAAACCCTTAAAATGACATGGGCTGAGGTGGAGCCCATGCCAAACCTTTTCTAAATGCCAAAACCTACCCCATGTAAAAATGTTTTCAAAAAACCACTTCAAGGTTTTATAAATTTGCGATTTACCTTTTTTTTTATATAAAACTCAATGCAAAGATTATTTAAATGGACTCGTCTAAACTAATTTAAAAATTAAATTTTCAAATTACATTTTTTGAATTAAGGTTTAAACTATCATAAAGTATATTTAATTTCCCAATTACGGTGAAATTGGGCCTCGGTATGACTCATAATTACCGATATACCCTTTTTTCGCCAAATACTTGAAATAATGAGATATTTTCCTCGTTTAGGCTCTAAATTTGAAGCAAACCCATATTAATACAATATAAATATAATCCACAAGTATTGAGGTTTGATTCGTCGTGGTTTGCCCTGAATCACCTCGTAGAACGAATCTATGCGATTCAGAACCTCAGAAAGCGATAATTGCTAATTTTATGAGCAAAGCTCGTGCCGACACAAGAATTTCCCAATTGTGAAATATATATATCATTTAATATCCTTCAGAAAAATCATGGGGCTTACATCCTTCCCTCCTAAAAAGGGATTTTGTCCGCGAAATCACGAATGCTAAGCTGCAAAAAGATCAGGGTATTTCTCCCTCATGCTGGCCTCTGGCTCCCATGTGCATTCTTCAATGCCATGGTGTTTCCACCGTACCTTAACCAACGGAATGGTCTTGGTACGCAGAACTTGATCGCGACGATCGATGATCTCAAGAGGTCTTTCGGCCACCGTCAAGTCCTCTTGTACTTCGACATCTTCGTATCGGATGACGTGCGACGGGTCCAAAATGTACTTCCTCAACATTGACACGTGAAAAACATTATGAATTTGAGCATACTGCTGCGGTAGCTCAATCTGATAGGCTGCTCCTCCGATCCTCTCAAGGATCCTGAACGGCCCAACGTATCTAGGACTCAACTTTTCTTTCTTTCCGAAATGAAAGACGCTCTTCGTCGATGATACTTTTACAAAAACCATGTCGTCCACATCAAACTGAAGCTCTCGTTGCCTCTTATTGGCGTAACTCTTTTGTCTGTCCTAAGCTGCCTTCAGACGCTCTTGGATCTTCTGCACTTGCTGAGTGTAGTGCTGAAGAATAATAGGCGATTCACTGGATCGATCGCTGATATCGTTTCAATATGACGGCGATCGGCAAGGTCTCCCGTACAAAGCCTCGTACCGAGTCATCCCGATACTAGCATGATAACTGTTGTTGTAGGCAAACTCGACCAAATACAGATGTGAATCCCAATCACCCTTCCAGTCAAGCATACAAGCCCGCAACATATCTTCTAACGTCTGAATCATCCTCTCTGACTGGCCATCAGTCTGAGGGTGAAAGGTTGTACTAAACTTCAGTTTCGTCCCCAAAGTTGACTGCAACTGTCCCCATAGTCGTGACGTGAATATGGGATCATGATCCGAAATGATAGATGTAGGTATGCCATGTAACCGTACAATCTCTCGGATATACAAGTCTGTTAAGCTCTCAAGCGGCTGACTGATTCGGATAGGTAGGAAGTGAGCAGACTTGGTGAGTCTGTCCACAATCACCCATATCGCATCGTGCTTTCGCCTAGTTCGCGGTAAACCTACCACAAAATCCATCATGATATCCTCCCATTTCCACTGAGGAATCTCGATCCTCTACATGGAACCATCGAGACGTTGGTGCTCGATCTTGATTTGCTGACAAGTCAAACACCTCGAAACATATGCTGCTACTTCACGCTTCATCCCGTTCCACCAATACCTTCGTTGAAGATCCTTAAACATCTTAGTACCACCAGGATGGACGGTGTACTTTGACAGATGTGCCTCATCAAGAATCTCCTTCCTCAACTCAGAGTCATTTGGCACCCAAAGTCGATCCTTCATGCGGATACAATCGTTGTTGTCAATGCGAAAGACTGAGCCCTCTTCACAAGCTCGGTCGACAAACTTCTGATATTGAGTGTTCTGCTTCTCTGCCTCGATAACCTTAGGCAAGAACTCTGATCGAATGGCCAACCCAGACAATTTGATTGTTCCACCTCCGATCGCGAATGGCTTCCAAGACACGAAATCTTCGATCAACTTCTGGCTCGACACAAGACTAGCCAGAACACTGCTCGATTTGCGACTAAGCGCATCTGTAACGACGTTCGCCTTACCAGGGTGGTAAGACAACGTAAACTCATAATCTTTGATAAACTCGAGCCAACGACGCTGTCTCATATTCAATTCCTTCTGGGAAAATAAATACTTGAGACTCTTGTGGTCAGAAAAGACCTCGAATGTATCTCCGTACAGGTAATGTCGCCAAGACTTCAAGGCGAATGGTTGATACTTTGAAATGCTATTTTTAAAACAATTATTTTCAATAAAACTTTGGAAAATCGTCAACCAAAAGTATAAAAACCGACTTTCCACAAAGTGGTAAGTACGGGTCGAATCCTCAGGGAATAGGAATTAATCAAGATATTTCTGTAAAATTTAATTTATTAATTATAAATATCAATCTACAATTACAAAGCTAATACAACTACAATTAATCACTAAAATGAAAATGGAAAAGCAACTAAGTCTTCTGATCCACGCCAAGGGTATTTCCGTCTTTTCACCAATTATTCACTCTTCGCACTTGGAAAATAACCCTGGATAATGATTATGCTTTTCAACCTAAAAACAAAGGAAAATGCAGAGTTAGCAATTTATTCTAATAATGCAAGTTAAAAATGCAACTAAACCTAATTTTCAAGCAATTAGCAAAAGAATTCCTAATTTTACTAAAGCAATTAATTAAAATATTAAACTAATTCAAAAATCAACTAATTTAATTCTAACAATGCTATATGATGCAGATGCAGCTTCTACAATGCAGAAAATACTGAAAACAGTCCTAAAATGCTGAAACTAAGGAAATTACGAAAATGCCCCTAACTAGTGTAAAATAGATTTCTGACAGGTTCTCGGAAAACCACTGTTTGACAGAGAAAACGAGGTCCAATTTTCCCGAAACTTGTTCTGTTCTGTAACTAACAGATTAAATAATCTGACAGTTTTTACAGAATGAAAAAACAATATCTGGAACTCCAGATATAAGCGTTTCAAAACTGGGAAAAATCAGGATATCGAAAGTCCCGAAATTTAAAAACTAGAAAAAGCGATTTTCACAAAACGCTTAAAAATCAGACCAAACCAACTCGGATCAAGCTGAAATTTGGTCTGCAGTTATCTAACACGTTGATAAAGTGAATAGAACAAAAATTTGCTAAAAACTCAGAATTTGTGCACATAAAATAACGACAGTGCGAGGGGGCAAAAATCAGGTTTTTCTTTCAATGCACTATTCACTATATGAATCTATTTTAAGCACTATGAACGTAATCTAACTATAATGCAGACTTAAATAATCCTATATGACAGATTATATGCTGATATTGAATATGATGAAACTAAATGAGATCTAAATAACAAATGATATGCATTTCATGACTGTGCCCTAAATGAGCTAATGATGCAAATGTCCCTAAAGTACTAACACATGCAAGTATCTATATGCATAAGACATGCAATACACATAAACTAGATACAACTATGCTAACTAAACTATTAATAACAAAATTAACAAGCACACATTAAATCAACCAATGATAAAATCTAACTAAAATGATTAAATAAATAACTAAACTAACTATTCTAAAGACAATATGAATTAAATCTAAAGGAGAAGAGACCACTAAAGAACAATGGGGTGCGGACTTTGGAATAGGACTAGGGTTGACTCGACTAGGCTCGGTCTTGACTTAGCTAGATCCGGGTTGGCTTAGGTGGGCGCGATTGACTTAAGTTTGGATTAGGTTTGACTCGGATTAGGTTGGATTCGGTCTAGGTTTGGTTGACTCGACTAGGTTTAAACTAGGGTTTGCTTTGGATTAGGGCTCAAGTATGGTTAGGTGCACGACTCACCTAACCAAGTCAATCTAATTGACTAGGTTAGGTTAGGTTTCAATAGGTAGGGTCGGTTGACTCAACCTGGGTTGGACTAAGACTTGACTAGGGTTAGGTCTTGGTCTATGACTTGACTTGGGCTAGGCTCGGTTTTGACTAGACTAGGTTTTGACTTAGGTTTGGTTAGGCTAGGTTAGTTAGACTCGGTTGACCTAAGCTTAGGTTAGGTTTGACTTGGACTAAGATTGACTCGACCTAGGTTTGACTTAGCTAAATGGGTTCGGTTTTGGTTAGGTTAGGTTAGGTTTGACTCAACTAATTAGGTCAACTAAGTTAACTAAATTAACCCTATTTAAGACCTATCTAATTAGTAACCTACTAATTAACCTAAAATTAATTCAAAACTCAACGAATTCAATAGAGAAGGTTGGAAAAATAAGGTAATAAATGTGAATGCTTGAATTTTTGGAATAATTAGATTATCAAAAATTGCCCCAATTAAATAGGGAGTTACACTCCTTAATTGTCTTTAAAGCTCACTTTGGAAAAACGAAAAGTCCAATCTAGAAACCCTTGATTTTTGCTTTCCAAGATTGAATTAAATTGCCTTTATTTCTTTATGGAAATCGTGGAACCTAGATTGGAAGTTTAATTGAATTTCAAAAATACTTTCCAAAGCTAAATAGTAACTCCGTTTTTTAATGCACACTCAAAATTTAATGCTCCTTTGAATGCTCCACACGATTTTTGAAGAGTCTACTATTGCCAAAAACTTTTCAAATTCAATTACCTTAATTACCTTCCTTCTCAAAAATCGACAACCCTAATTGAGCTACTTTCTAGGCTAACACAATTAAAACTACCTAGGGAATAAAAGGACTTAAATAGAAACACGATTTTCTAGAATTAAATGCTACCCTAATTCCCAAAACTTACTTAAATGACTCCTAAAAATGGCTAAGGCAATAAACCCTAATACATTGAATCTAGACACCTTCCTAACCTAACTAATTGTAATTAATACCTTCAAAAAAAATCGACCTAGAGCTCAATTGGAGCTCTAATGGCTGCCTCCCCACCTTGGGGAAGAAGAAGACCAACAAAAACAAAAATACAAACTAAAATAAACGATTAAACTAAGTAACAAATACTTTGATAAAGCTAAATTAATATATAATCAAAAACTCCTAATTACACATATGCAAACATGAACAACACTATGCTGGAATTCATTAAAAACATAAAGAAAATAAAACTCGATTTTTGTAATTTTTTCTTTCAATCAAAAGAAAATACCTAAAAATTGAAAACACAAAGAAAACAAGGATTAAGACAACCCTAAAACGATGAATTTGACTCACCCAACTCTAAGAGACTGTTAACTAACACACAAACAGAAAATCACACGAACGACACAAAAGAAGCACCTACACTTGCATGATTTTAATCATTCCTTCACGATTTTATCAAAAATCCTTCATGCGACATATAATAAATTCATTTTCCTAAAACGAAAAATAAAAGGTACTGAAATAAACAAAACTCACACACAACAAACAACACTACTACAGAAAAAAATAATAAAACATGAACAATTTTATAAAAACACAAGAATCGACTAGAAATAATCTAGCCGATTTTGGTATTTTTCTTTTCAATTTAATAGAAACACATAACGAACACTCCCAACGATTAATTTGAATCAAAATGAACGAATTTTTTATTGGATTTTCTGTAAAACAGAACCAAGAACACACTGGACAAACTTGAAGAATCGGCTAGAAGAAGATCTAGCCGATTTTCACGATTTAGTTGAAAAATCTAAAAAAAACACGATTCAAATGAATCAATCAATCACATAAACCTAAACTAACGTGCTGGTATGTGCACGAGATCTATTCTAAGGTTGAAACAAAAAGAAAAATAAGAAACACACAAAAAATAAAAAAATAAAATCAAACACACAATTTCGGTTTTAGCTAAAAGAGAAGGGAGAAGAAGACCTACCTCTTGGGTGATCCGACGACCAAAGGGATGAAGAAGAGCGGACCGTGGCTTGATCTTGACGTCCCAAACGGTTCGAGAATGCTGGAACTTCACCAAAAATAGCACTTTTGCAGCTGCTACACGTTGGAGATCCACCGAAGATGGAGTATGCGCCGATTCTCGATCGGAGGGTGTAGAAAACCGGATGGAGATAGGGTCGGTCGGCTCACCTTGTTGGTGTGTTTCGCACTCCCACACAAGGTTAATGGTCTCCACCTCTGCTACACCTGCAAAAACACAGAAAAATGGTGAAAACGCAGCAAGGAAAAAGGAAGAAACGGATAAAAATCACAAGAGAGATCGAAATATGCTTGGAAACCAAGCATAAACCGGTCTTCAATGGCCAAAACGTGGAAGAATGGAGGGGAAGGAGGTGCTGGAGCTAGAGGCACTGCATGGGGCATCAATTCCAAGCCAAAGACGTCTAGGGCTTCTCTAAAAATTGCATTTATACTTTTGACATTTTTCAGAAAGAAGGTTAAAAAAATATATTTTGCTAGGCGCCACTTTCTGGGGGGTTTTCTGCAAAGCTTTTTGAAATGGATATGGATAGGCGTGTGGGTTGGGTTTTGGGCTTTCTAAGGGTTGATCCAAAGTCCAAATAACCTAATTGGGTCAGATATGGATTCGATCCACCTCGAAATTTGTGCCCAAACACTGAAATAGCTATAACTCTTTCATTTTAACTCTGATTTTTCTGAAATTCGAACCATAACCCCTTACTATCAAAATACATCTAAACATGGGTTTAAAACCTTAAACTTGTTACAAAATGCATGAAAAACTTATTAACATGATGTGCATTTCATGCATCATCAGCGAACACCACAGCTGCTAACTCCAAGTCTTGCGTTGGATAATTCCTCTCATGAATCTTCAACTGTCACGAAGCATACGCAATAACACGACCATGCTGCATGAGCACGCATCCCAATCATATACCCGAGGCGTCTGTGTACACCACCAAACCGCCTCTACCAGAAGGTAAAGCTAGCACCGGAGAGGTAGTCAGCTTCGTCTTCAGGATCTAGAAACTCTCTTCGCAAGAGTCAGTCCACTCAAACTTGACTCCCTTACGCAGAAGCTTCATCAAAGGAAGCGCAATCCTGGAGAAGTCCTGAATAAAACGCCGGTAGTAACCAGCTAACCCGAGAAAACTGCGAATATCAGTAACAGACTAAGGTTGTTTCCAATCCAACACTGCTTCGACCTTCGTTGGATCAACTGACACACCATCACTGGATATCACATGACCCAAAAACATGACTCGTCGAAGCCAAAACTTGCACTTGGAGAACTTGGCGAACAATCTGTGCTCCCGAAGTACTCCCAACACAATACGCAGATGCTCTCGGTGTTGCTCAGGGCTGAGTAGATCAAGATATCATCGATAAATACGATCACAAACGTATCCACGAATGGACGAAAAATGTGATTCATCAAATCCATGAATGTTGTTGGTGCATTCGTGAGCCCAAAAGGCACAATGAACTCGTACAACCCGTACCTAGTTCGAAAAGTAATCTTCAAGACATCTTCTTCTATGATGCGAAATTGATGATAACCCGATCTGAGGTCGATCTTCGAGAATATCTTCGCTCTCTGCAACTGATCAAAGAGATCTTCTATTCTCGGCAACAGATATTTATTATTAATCGTCGCTTGGTTGAGCATTCTGTAGTCAATGCACAACCTCAGGGATCCGTCTTTCTTATTCACAAACAAAACAGGTGCACCCCTGTTATCGTCGCGAAATTTTTCCCCGTCTTCCCTTCCTTGCGGAAGAGAGAGGGAAATGCTTTCGCGATTCAAACTTGACCGGATTTTGGAAATTGTTTTGAAATACTCGCCTCCGTTTGAAAAACTGCGGGAAAATCCATGGGATGGGGCTCGACCTGTCGGTACGAGGTTCGACCGTTCCTGCCGCCTTTAACAGGGGTAATCGAACCAAGGACCAAAACTATGCTTGACTTAGCTAAATCATCGAAGTTATGTTCTATCCTAAATGCACAGAGAATTCAGGCATGTGCTATGAGACTTTGGAAAATGTAAGTTGAAAAAAACATGATGTATGCTTGGAAAACATTTGGAATTGAAAAGCATTTCTCAGGAAAAAGATGGAAATCAATCTCTCAGGAAACTCAGACAAAGAAGGTTTGAAATCTCGAGAAAGTTTATAAAGATTTGGAAAATCATGAATAGTTGAAAATCCTAGGAAAATGGAAGTGATTCTTGAGAAAAAGGTGAACACTGGAAGGGAAAATGCTTGTCAGGAAAAGCTTCAAGTTTTGAAAGCTTTCTTTGGAAAATGGTTGAGATTCATTGGAAAATTCTTTGGAGAGGGAAAATTGAAACTCGGGAAACTGAAATCCTGAGAATCTTAGCCTTGAAACACTTGGAAATCGATTTTGATTTTTGAGAAAGGTGAGAGACTTCTTTTGAAAAATCTTGAGAAAATAACCTTTTCCATAGAAAACTGTGGAAAAACTTGACTTGGGAAAAAACGATTTTGGAAAATCCTCAGAGTTTCTTGAGAAATCGATTTCTTGAGAATGAAACTTTCTGAAGAAAATCATGAGAAAACCAATGATTTCATGATGCAAATGATATGAGTGAATGAATGCACTTTGAAAGATTTTCTAAGAAAATTGTTGGAAATATATGTATTAAGTCAAAATAAATCCTTCACATATTCTGACTGTGGCCATGAATATGTTCAGAATTTAATTGATTTAATGCACAATAATTTGAAAATATTAGAAATATGATGTGCATTTTAAGATAGCCTAAGAGTGTAGGCTCAATGTGACTAGTAGAAAGATGATGGATCTGGGTCTCGTCCATATTCCGACTAGGGCCGTAAATATGGATTCCACTGAGTCTATCAACTCCCTAAGAGTTGGTGCACGTGCCATTTGTGGACATCCATAGTGCTTTTGAAATAAAATGCATGAATCATAGAAACAGGATATTGCATACATTTAAACTATATGATATGCATCCTAATCTAAGCAGTAAAAGTAAATATTATTCCAAATTTGATTATTACATTTGGACATAAAGCAAAAAAAAAAATTACAAAATTAAAGGAGTCTGCCTTCTCTAGATTTTTCCTGCAAAAGTGGATCGGAAAAAAAAAAAAAAAAACGCATATACTAGAGATTGGAATTTTACACCTATGGATTGTTATACCTGAACTATAATGAAAATATACATGCTAATGAGAATATGATATCTAAAGCAGGAATGAGATGCACTGCTCAAGTTAACGAGAATTTTCATACATCTAGCCCATATACCATGCTTATTCGAACTAAAGGAGGAATAAAATTGGCTGAATGTTAGATGCCTATACTTTATGAGGGAATGCCTAAGAGGGTACATACAGGCTCTCCTAAATGAATGCATGCCCTGTTGGAAAATGGATAAGTGGCAAAAAAAAAAAATAGATGCATATCTATGGTAGCAGTCTATATAATCAAACTCTAATACTCTTGCAGAGATATTCGGCATATAATAAATGTATACATTGATGTATGTACCAAGATTGGGATGCCTATGTTGTAACCAGGACAAACTCAAGTTATGACATTTTAATATGGCTAATATTCTTATCGGGACTCACATTCTCCCATGCTTGTGGCACTCTCAAAATATCACTCATTTTATATTCATGATCCGGCACTAATTGCAACGCTCATACTATATGAGTTACTATAAATCTATACAGTGAACTAATATTATCCCTTAGTTATGCTGGAAGTGCCTAAAAAAAAAACATTTGTCAAGATATATGAATGCATTGAATGACAGGCAGATGAATGCTTCAGAACATGTATTGGGCGAGTGCAGAGTGTATAGAAACTCATGCAATAGATATGCTAAACACGGATAATAGGCTACCCTGGTTCAAGGAGCAAATACAAGACATCTATTGTAAAAGAAAAAGGGAAATAAAGTTGATATCCTCTACTAGTCGTACAAAACTTTCATTCCAAGCCATGACTGATATCGTCAGTCCCATATCTTCATCAAAAAAAAAAAATCTCAACCAGGCTAATGAAAGCCATGATAAAAATTGTAACCTGTAACTTTACATAACAGAACTGCAAAAGTAAGACATGACGGGCTCATAAGAAGATGTGCCAATGTTAGGGGCAAAATGTATAAACTCTTGAGTTCGACAGCTAATGCTATGCAAGTGAAAGCAGACTGATATCGTCAGTCCCATATCTTCATCAAAAAAAAAAAATCTCAACCAGGCTAATGAAAGCCATGATAAAAATTGTAACCTGTAACTTTACATAACAGAACTGCAAAAGTAAGACATGACGGGCTCATAAGAAGATGTGCCAATGTTAGGGGCAAAATGTATAAACTCTTGAGTTCGACAGCTAATGCTATGCAAGTGAAAGCAGTAACAGAAAAAACAATTTTGAATGGATAGTTATTAATGCTTAAACTCTGGATATTAACGTATGGTCTAAAGGCTCATATGGATGGGTTAAAATGCTTTATCAAATTGGAAATCCCACCCATCTGAGTAAGCAAATAAGCTACTTTATCTGAATAGCCATCTTCAGTGAATCAGATTCCAACAACAAATATCGTAGCAAACATGATCCCATACAGCAGATGACAATCCCCTTTAACAGAAATAGTTACATATAATGCTGCAATTGATCTGATATGAAAGGAAGAAAATGGTTGGGGAAATCACCGATGACACAAAACAAAATTTTTGTTCTTCATCTAGCTGGTAACGATGTACCTGTACTACACTAGCTACTACTAAAAGAAAAACTGGAAATAATTCCTCTGTGTATATTCCTATGAGCACAACAAGAACATAAATGATAAAGGGTAGTATTAGATACATTGACAGGGTAGTCCACCAGAAAGCAAATGGGATTTACCACAGGTAAAATAAAAATATATATAGTGCTCTGGTTAAGAACACAATTCACTGTATGATCAGCCTTGTTGGCTATCACTTTACTCCACTAGATGCAGACATTTTAACGAAAATCACATAAATCTGTGAAAACCAATGCCATACCAAAAAAAAACTCATTTTAATAAGAAAATCATACGATGATGAGAAGGTTGGTTCCATTAACACTTGAAATCTCAGTTGTTGCGCCTGTAGAAGACTAAAAAAATGGAATTTACTGAGAAAGAAGAAAGGAAATCTTTTTAGGTAAGGGCAAATCTTGGGTATGTAACAGGAGAGTTAACTATGCATATGAAAATTCTGGGTAGAAATGAAGATTTATTTTGAAATATTCATAATGTTGTAATGAATCATGTAGGATATTTGAAGGAACACGATGATTCGATGAAACCATATTCTTGAGACTGAATTGAGAATGCCATTGAGAGGCATTATCATTCCTTGACATATCGACTAAACCACAAGGTAAATCACATCAACCGTTTGAGATGGTTTTACCACACATACGACCTGGAGCGGATATCGGCTTCCTACAGGTTCAAAAACAAAAAAAAAATGAGAGAGAAGCCTTTACCTTGAGACAGAGGAGGTTGAAGAAGTGTTGCTTGCAGGGTGAGCTGAATCTCCTGCTGGCTCGACTGAAGATGGGTGGTCTTCTCTTTTGCTGGAAGGAAAGAGGCAACGTGACGCAGGGGGGGTTTCCAGCAAACAAAAGGAGCAAAGTAAGAGGTGCAGTCGGCTTTCTGTTGGTGATGGGGTGAAGGAGATGAGAGTCGACTATTCGTTGAGCGAGAAATATCTCCGGTTAAGGGAAAATCTGATCCCCTTGCTGGACTGCCCCCCTTTCTTTAATAGCCGATGCTTCAACAACCCCCCTTTTCCTCCCCTTTAGCCGGCCTTGATAGTCTTTTAAAACGAGTTTTTGAAAATTTTTGAAATGCGCTGTTTTGAGAGGGGGCGACTCCTATTCTCCAGCTGATATTTGAAACTTAGGTAAAAATGGGGTCTTGGGTTTTCACGGTGGCTCCATTTGGGGCTGAAAAGTAATAAAATAAAAAAAATAAAAAAATGAGTAGAAGACGGATTTGGTTTTGGTGTGCCATTTCAAAAAAAATCTTTCTTTTGGCAAAGAGTCTTAGTGGGGTGCCACCTACGTGGGCCCACTAAATATTTTATTAAAATTTAAAATAAAAGAATTTTATAAATCGGTGCCACTTCTGGGTGGGCACTGTTTTGAAAATAGGAGAAATTTTTGAGAATTTGAGTCTGACCCCACCTCGAGGCGGGTCCCACATCATTTATTTGAAATCTGAGCCAAGTGAGATATATTTTGAAATTTTCATAATAGTAGGCTAGTTTTTGGAAAACACGAAGCAAAATTTGGCTAGATTTCAAAACTTGGAAGATATGGTTCTTCAGGGCGAAATTTTGAAAGAAGTGGAGAAATTCGGAGCTCTTTTTTGTAAAAGTTTGAAATAAAGTCTTATGAATTTGGAATTGTGTCCCCCTCTTTTCAACTGGCAAAATTTTGAAATATCAAAACCATCCAGATTGTTTTCTTGAGAAAACTTTTCGTAATTCGGGGTCCTGGGGGTAAAATGGGAAGAAATGATAATTTTAAAGCCCAGGGTTTTAAAATCAATTTTGAAAAGTTTTAAAATCAAATCTGGATTTGCTATTTTAAAAAAATCAGGAGTTATGGATCTCAAAATGACATGTTGTGCAGTGAAATGATATGAAATGTTCATGCCATGCTATGCAAAGACATGTTCTACAAAATTGCCACTCTGAATTTGAATTTGAAAATTCTGACTTCTGGTTGAGCATGAGATTTTGAGGATTTGCAATTTGAGAGTGTCTCTGAGTCTAAATAGAGAAGTTTTGAGACTCGAGAATGGGATTTAGGACTTTCTGCAAGGTTCAATCTTGGAAAGTGACCATTTTTCCCTTCATGGGTTCTGAAGAACCGAAATGTGGTGATTGAGGGCGATGTCAGAGAGGTGAGTGAAAATTTGGGATGTTTACAGATGCCCCTCTTTGCTACTAAGCCGGCTTATGGTCGAGCTTAGTGGCAAAGAAAAACACACCAAATTTGGGCTATATATAAAAAATGCCCCAGTTAGAAGGATCTGACTGAGTGTGAGGAAATTAGCCCGAGGAAAATGGTAGATATGAAGCAAAGAATAGAGAGAAAAGACTCACTCTGTGGGAGTGAAATTCAAGTTTATGCCCTTAACCTGGATGGGACAGAAATACCTCGTATGGAACGAAGCTCAGGTTTGGCCCTTAACCTGATTGGGGAATGGAATATCTCATCGAAATGACACTCAGGTTTGTACCCTTAACCTGATCGGGCGGAAGATGAAATACCTCTTTGATTGAGGCTCAGATTTGTACCCTTATCCTGATCGGGCGGAAAATGAAGTGCCTCTTCGACGGAGGCTCAGGTTTGTACCCTTATCCTGATTGGGCGGAAAATGAAGTGCCTCTTCGACGAAGGCTCAGGTTTGTACCCTTATCCTGATTGGGCAGAAGATGAAATGGAATCCTCAAAAGAAGAGACCATGATGGAACCTTCGGATTTTGCACAATAAATCCGACAGGGGTTTTTGCAAAAGGAAGGAAAATGGGGTCTCTAAAGCTTGAAAAGGGATTGATCTTGGGCGTCTCATTGCTGAGACTAAAATCAGCTTTTGAAATTGCCTTTTGCGAGAAATGATTGGTGGTTCGACCTCAAACCGAAATGGGACTGTCTATGGTGGGACAGTGGGGACACAGGGAAGTGTGCAAATCTGAGAGTTCATGCTCTCAAAGAAGGGAAGGAATGAAGTCCTTAAGAGGGATTTAAAATTGGTGTCAGGATGCATCGAAGACGGATATCAAGCTCTCACTTCACGTCAGGATAGCTAGAAAATATTATCAAAATATTGAGAATTTTGTTGTTGATTCAAAATTTTTGAAAATGTTGCACATGGTTGCAAAGATATTCTTTCTTTTCTACCCAAAGTATTACCTCCAAATAAGGTTCACTTCGTAGAATCGAAATTGGAAACCCAAATTACTTGCAATTTCCCTTCTTCAAGGAAGTTATCAATTTCCTTGATATGAGCAGGAAAGAGAATTTGATATTGTGAAAGCAGTTGATGAAAGAGTATTGATAATAGAATTTCACAAATTTAAAGAAGATTCTTGATAGATCTGACAGTTTGATATCCTGAGGGCTTCTCTCATGATAATCTTTCTGCACTCTTTTGGCTCTCTTGGGTTTTGGCTACATTCTCCTTCATTTTGGAGATGTTCTGACTTTTCTCTCTTTCTTTTCCCTCTCTTGCTCTCTTTTGGGAAGGGTACGTCACAAACTCCTTCATCTTCGAGATATTTCGATCCTTCTTGGGCGATGGGTTTGGAGATTTTTGGATGATAGCTGAAATTAAATATCTTTTAGGGATTGTCGAGAGGTTCATCGCATTTGCCTTCATCTCGACAGTGCTTTGGACTCTCCCTGGAAGGGTCCGTCACAAACTCCGTCATCTTGGAGATGTTTCGAATCTTCTTTGGCTCCGGGGGTCTATTCGCTTAATTCACTTTCATCTTGGCGACAAGTGAGAGATCCCTTTTGCGGATATTTAATTGCAGCTTAGGTGATTTTGAGGGGACAAGGCTTGGGTGAATGCTCTCTTTTCTAGCACTCAGGATATTTCCACTGCCTCATTTTCTCAAGAATAGTCTTTAAAGGTGTGCCATTGGCTGCGATCAATATCAATCACCTACGACCTTGCAATAACACTGAATCTTCTTTGCTGGCCATATCGAGGATTTATCCTTCATCCTTTTGGTTGGCCAAATAAAAAGAATTTGAATTTTGAATCTCTTTTCGCAAAAGCTTCACTTTTTTGGAAGTAATGCTAAAGGTAAATAGAGATTTGTGCAATAAAGATTCTGAAATCAACAAATACTTTGATTGATAAAATTTTCTTGAAGTCCTGGGTGAAAGTGAGTATTTGAAATCCGGCTCAATACATTCGTGACGAAAAATTCTCCTCGCTTTTTCCCCAAAAAGAGAGACTCAGGCTTAGCCCTTACCTGAATGGGAAATGGGAAATACTCCTCTCTTCCCTAAAGAGGAGGTGTTTGCAAAATGGACTTTCGAAGAGAAATTAAGCTTTCGTCAAAGCTCTCTAATATTAGGCTTCTCTTATGGAAAGGGGCCCGATAATAGTGAGGTCTGAAAATTGAGTCATGAAAGGAACGAGTCCATCACACTCTCCCTGCCAAGAAGGTCCTTCATGACGAAAAATGGCCTAGTATGAAATTGGAGGGTCACAAGAAAAGCGAGTCTCCATCGAGCCTCTCCCTTTAACAGGGTGTAAACACCCCAAATTTTCACCCTCATCCAGTGTCATTACAGATCATTGCATGTATTCTGCATAGCATTGCATGTCATTGCATCTCATTTTCGAGATCCAGCACTCCTATTTCAAAACATTCAATCCAGATTTGAATTTTAAAGCTTTATTTCAAAATCAATTTCAAAACCTGGGTTGTTATTCAATACTCTGTCGTTTTCCAACCCCAGGACTTTATATTTCAAAATATTTTCTCAGAAAACAATCTGGATTCATTTCAAATTCAAATTTTAATCGATTTCAATTTGCAGATGAGACCCATTGAGGTGGTGTCGCTTCTGAATTCCTCTATTCATCAAATTTCTCAAATCTTTGAAAGTTTCAGTCCGATCAGGTCTCTGTCTCAGAGTCCTAATCCGGTCAGGAGTCTGGTTTTTAAGTCTGTTTTACTTCCATTTTCAGTCTTTTTCGATTTTTTTCAAAATTTAGGTCATTTTACATAGTCCAGTTAGTTCAGGATTCTATTTTAGAGTTCGGTTGAGTTAGGAGTCTAACCCTGACTGTGTTTTCTGACTTATTTCATCATTTCTTGATAAAATCTTTTGAAAATTCTTTCATTTGGCTTTTAAAATCTAAAATCTCAGAGTCCTAAGAGTTCAGGACTCTAACCCGGAGTTCCAGTTCGCTTGAGACCCTATTTTCAAAGATCTTGAATTTCAAATATCGATTTTAACCCCTTTTCAAAGCCATTTTCAGTGTTTATTTCAAAATTTCCAAAACTCGATGTGGGCCCACTCAGTTGGCACCATATCCAGAGGAATTCTAATTCAGTTAGAATCCTATGCCATTTCAAAAATCCTAATTTTAAGATTACTTTTGAAAATCCTTTTGAAAACTCCTTCAATTTCAAGTTTTAAAATCATCTTTTTGTAAAAACTCAAGTAGGGCCCACTCGGGGTGGTGCCATATTCGAGTCAGTCAGGGCTAGACTAGGGTTAGTTGATGTCTTGGTTAGTGTTAGAGGTTTAGAAGAGTCAAAACCATTTTGAAAAACTCATTTTTAAAAGTTAGTTTTTAAAACTAGTGTTTTTAAAGGTTTTTAAAGGTGTTTTAAAAACCCAATGTGAGAAAATGCCAAGTGGCACCACATTTGGGGATTTTCTAGGTTTATCTAGGGGCTAATTAGGACTTAATTAGGATAATCTAGGCTAGGGTTAGTTAGGTAAACTCACACCAAAATCGCCTCCCTTAGAGAGTCCAAGATTTTCTAAAGTGTTAAAATTTAAACCTAATTTTTTTATTATAAATAGATGCATAAGGGGGGGCGATTTTTCCCATCTCTCTCCTATTGGATTCTTGGAGCTTCTCTCTCCTCTTCAGCCCTTCCTCCATTGCAGCAACCTCAAGGTAATTATTTTCTTTAATTTTTAGCTTTTATTTAATATTTTTTATTGTTTTAAGCATGATTTAGCCATTGGCACTATCACCTTCATGGATTAAACCATGGATTCAACCTCAAGAATCATCAAGAATCAGCAAGAACAATCCAAGAAGGTGATCTAACCCTGTTTTGGATGATTTACAGGGATTTTAATCCATTAGAATTGATTTTAATATGATTCTTTACATTATTAACCAATAAAATATATGATTTACCCTTTTAATGGGTTAAATCTATGTTTTAAAGGTGATATCAAATTCCAGCCATTGATTCCCTGTTTTTATTTTATTTTCATGGTTTATTCATGTTTGTTTTACGTTCTATAGCATAGAAATAAGTTTTATTTACTGTTTTATGGTTTATTTTATTTATTTACATTAGTTAATGCATGGTTTTTCAAGTTTCTTAAATTTCTGTGTGTTTTAGGTTTAGAACAGTAAAGATAATGTTATTTCGGATTGAAGTACTCATTGTTTATTTCTGATTTTTTTATATGTGATGCATGAATGAGTTATTGAGTTACTGTAGAAAAATCAGAGGTTTTGGACCTCGGGAACCCTGTCAAAAAAATCAGACATCAAATCGGTTTGTTAAAGCTTTAAAATCGTGGTTAAAATCAAGAAGGTAACTTGCTGTGATAATATTTCTCTCATCTTATATCCGATTTTAGATATGTAAAGTGTTATGGATTCACATTGAGTAGATCTGTCTGTTGTGAAATTTTAGGTTTTTTTTAATACTGTTTAGTTTTTTCCCCTTGCAGAGAATCTGTTTTTAAATTTAAAACTCGTTAGGGTTTACCAAAACCCTAATCAGACTTATGTTAGTCATAAATCCCAAACCACAGATCCGATTCTAGATCTATAAAAAGTGAGTATTGTTATTTTTCTGTCTACTGTTCACTAAAATTTCAGAGATTTTTGTTTAGGATTGATATTTATGCCTGTATTTTCAATCTGAAATAGCCGTTTTAATTCCTGTTAAAAGTGATATATTTTAGCTCAGATTGCCGGAAGGGTTTCTCCCTAACCGGAGATGATTTTTCTGATCTGTAAATTGGGAAATATCTGTTTTTCTTCTTAGTTAGTCTCTGTAAAATTTCATAAATTTCCATGAAGCTTTGACACCTGGTTCAGGTCTTGGATTGAAACTGGTTGGTGAATTAGGTCAAAAATAACATATTTTTAGGGTTTAATGCAATTTTCGGATTAATTCAATGTCAAAAAAATATTTTTATAATTCCAATTCGACATTAGGGTTATAACAAGTGCAGGTACCAATTTTTATGGATTTTGGAATCCATTTGATCTCTAAATTAAGCAAATTGCAAAACCGGATTCCTAAAAGATCCAAAAACAGTGCTAAAATCACAGTTTTTGTGATATTATTGAATTTTCGTGCATAAGCATATATTTTTAGGGTTTAATCATGTTTATAATCATATTAGGATGCTTTAGGTTTAATTTGATGCTCATTTGATTTCATTTAGTGCATAAAATCTAAGTTTTTACCAAAATCTATTTCAAAAAACCCTGATTTCAAGGCCATAGTCTTGCTATCGGGGGCAATTTGGTCATTTGACCTCAATTTCGAAATCCTTAACCCTAATTTCCATATTTTTAATCATGTCACATCATATTTAGCTTAGCTTATTCCATTCAAATTTCAAAACTTGCACTTTATCCAAATATCTTTCTAAAAACTCTAATTTCAAGGCCATAGTCTTGTTATTAGGGGTATTTTGGTCATTTTGACACCAATTTCGAAATTTCATATATTATCTTCCTTATTTATTCAATTTTATTTCATACTTTATCAATTTTGATTTAAGGGAATCATGGCAAAAAGGCTTATATCTAGCAAAATCCAGTAATTTCTAGATATTACTGGATAAACCTAGAAAAGTCAACATATTTTCATTAACCAAGTTTTCTGGTTTTGCAGGTACATTGAAGACTTTATCTTTCATGTATTTAAATTTCAATAGTGATGTAATTTGTAATTAAACTTTGGAATAAGAATTTACATTTCCTGCTTAGCTTAGGTTGCATTGCATATAGTTTATTTTTATAATTTTAATGTGTGATGGATGATGATTCATGCATATTTTTACAAATTCACCATAATCTACACGAATGGCACATGCACTAGCTTCTATGAAGTTTATAAACTTGGTGGAATTTGTATTTTTGGCCATAGTCAGAATACGAATGATACCTAGATTTATGATCTTCACATTAGCCACATTCAGCCTACACTCTTAGGCTAACTTCAAAATGCACTGCATTTCTCAAAAATATAAAAAGTATTTCTCAATTCCTCAAATCCATATTCATTCATTTCATGCATTTTCCAATTCCAATTCAAATTCCAAGTCAAAGAAATCAAATTCTTCAAATTTTCCTAAGTCTTATCAAAAATCGATTTTCTCAAAATATGGATTTGCCAATGATATTTCAAGTATTTTCCAAGTTCCAAATTCGATTTTCTAAGTTATATTTTCAATTTCAAAGTTTGAATTCAAAGAAATCAAATTTTCCAAAGTTATTTCATATTTCTCAAAATCGATTTTCATAAAATCCTTACATTTCTTCAGAAATCGATTTTTACTTTTCTCAGAAGTACATTTCAAATCCCAATTCACGATTTTCCATGTGATATCTATTCTAAGTGTTTCAATTATTCAAAGCAAACATCATGTTTTCAAAATGTGCATTTTCTGCAAATTCATAGCACATGCCTGATTCTATGTGCATTTAGAAATTAGAATATGATTTAGACAAGTTGAATAGAGCAGAGCATAAGATTGATCCTTGGTTCAATTACCCCTGTTAAAGGTGGCAGGAACGGTTGAACCTCGTACCGACAGGCGAGTCGCATTCTACGGAATTTTCCCGTATTTTAAAAACAGAGGCGAGTTATTTTCAAAAATCTTTTTCAAAGGTCAGTTTGATTTGCAAAAGTAAAATTTTGCGATGATAACAGGTTTGGCGACCGTGATGGGACCTGTCTTCGCCTGATCAATTTAATGCTCTACTTAGTTCAAATTGTCAAAATCGATTTCCATGGAATGTCAGCTTTGCTTTATGATATCATGTGAACCTAGGAGCCTAGACTTGAACCCAGCTGACATGGAATGCATATAGACTAGGTATGGTTTGGTAGGACCATATTGAGGAGAATTATTCATGCTCACATAGACTTAGGTCTAATACAACACTCCTCAATTTAGGAATTGTATGAAAACAATGTTTGCTTCTTCAAATATTTCAAAATTCTATCTCTTTAGGACTTAGAGCCCTCTGTTTTCTTGCATGTGCTCATATTTCAAAAATCACCCTACCTATATTGTCCCGGTCTTCACGTTGCTGGGCTCTCTTCCAGAACCATAGTTCGGGACAGAGCCTCACAACTGGGCCACTTATTTGGGTAAAAACCCCCCTGCCACGTACCAAGGGCCATAGTCCAACGTATATCGGCAGGTGCTCAAGGATGTTGGAAAACTTGAACCTAGAACCGAAGAAATTGATTTTATGCCACGTACATCGAGCCTTGGCTTGAGTATATAGGCATAACTGGATTGGATATAGATGATCTGAGCCTTAGAGTTAGGATTAAGGTCCTACAGCTATTTCAAAATTTGTGCATCTAGAGTCAGCTTTTAGGGAATGTTGTATGTGCATACTTGTTTGTACAGAATGTGATTGAATATGTTATAGTCATTTCCTTTTATTTTCCATATTTTCCCAATTTTCTAAAATACTGGACGATTTTCTCAAAATTCCCCAATCTATGTCCATGTACTGTCCATGTTTTAAACCTTGGACGATTTTCCAAATACTTCATTTTCCATTTATTTCTTCATATTTCGTCAAACCCTGGACGATTTTCCAAATTTCCCTTAAATTCCTTCAAAACTCCAGGTGATTTCCCATCTTTCCTGTCTTCTGGATCTCGAATTTCCTACTTTATTTTTATCCTGCTTGTATTTCCCTCAAATTTCCTGTATTTTCCCAAGTCTTATTCCAATTTTCCATGTTTTCTAGTCTGATGGCATCCAGTCAGCTTGATTCAGTCTTCCCTGAGGGTCACATCTCCTACGAGGTGCGACAAGGTCTTCCAGAACATCGAGTCCTCAGCACAGGATCCTTCTTTCCCCGGTGGTACTATTCATGGTTCAAGAATTTCTCTCGTATGTTTCCAGACCACTTGGACGATTGTGGGTTAGAACTGGCGTCCGCAGTGGGAAAGCAAACAGTCAACGACAATTTGATCCATGCACTAGCAGAGCGGTGGAATCCGAGCACTTCTACCTTCTGGTTTCCATGGGGCGAGATGACGGTGCTGATAGATGAATTTTCAGAGATTATGGGATTGCCCGAGCCAGCCGGTCAGCCTGGAGATCCATTGGAGAAACAGTTTCTGATTAATGTTAAGGGTCTGGACCCTAAGGATGCCTTAGCTCGCATGACAGGACGCAAGTCTTGGCCATTGATAGAGGAGGATGGAAACAAATATGTGGACCTGCTCGAAATCTATAGACAGTATGGAACATTTGCAGAGGTCAGCTCATTGTCCAGGACAGCTCGAGAGAGAATCCAGCACGCGATGGTTCTGTGCACGGTGGGATTAGCTTTCTTTCCCAACGGACGGAATTATATGGATATCAGAATAGTTCAGCTTCTAAGGAGATGGGGAAGTCGACAGACCAGCCGCCTCTCGATAGCCATGGCTCCACTCGCCTTTCTATACCGAGGGTTGACCCGTTTCACACTCGGAGAATCAATCCTAGTCGAAGGGTGCACCTATGCCTTGCAGTCTTGGTTCCTCCAGCATGTGCCAGTCCGAGCCAGTTCATTCAGATACAATGGAAAAAAGCTTTTGTCAGTTGCGCGATACCGGTTCTTGATCGACAACCTTCAGGAGGAAGAAGTCGTATGGGACTACTTTGATCGTCAGGAATCACCTCCCAGATATACTTACGCATATGGCAAGCGATTCAGGCTACTTGGCCCATTCTTCTGCGCATACTATCATCCAGAGCAGTGTGTCAGGCAGTTCTCTCAGAGGCAGAAGCGCGTAGAGATTCGTCCACTAGCAGGGGTTCTGCCAGAATTCGACCTCGCATCAGATCAATGGTCCGGAGCATACCATTCTGCCAGACATGGCTGGGATTCCTTTGTCAATCTTACTATTTTTCCTGGCCCTCGAGTGTCATCTGATTATCCGGAGTGGTGGAAAATTGTCTGTCCCCCTCCCCTCTGTCAAGTATATTATTGATAAAATCATGTTTTTCCCCTCAATAAAATTCCTTTATTCTACATTTCACCTTGGTTTGACGACCTCGCCTAGGTAACAAGGCATATTCTCAGTTGTTTATTTTGCAAAGGAATGACAACACAATTGTCGTAATCCCAGCGACGACTCAATCCCTAGTAATGGGATACTCTTTCAATTGTCTACCAAAATTCTTAGTGAATATCTTCCTCCAACCAAATTTCCTTCAAAAGCCTAATCATCAGTTCTACCTTGCAGAGAGCATCAGCAACATTCAGGAGAACATTTGTGATACTCGATGGTTTATACAAGATCCGAAAAGAAAACCTCATCAATCGAAGGTGTGGCATACTCAGTCGCTTCAGAAGAGGAAATGGACTCACCCCGATCAGTCAGAAGTCAGGGTCAGCAAGCAGAGGATGATGTTGATCCCCAGATATATGCTATGTTCAAAGAGATGATGACCAAAATGTTGACAGAACAAGCTGAAGCTAGTACAGAAAAGATCCAGGTCAAGCAAAGGGCAAAAGGCCGGTCAGCCAAGAAAGTCTTGAAACTATCCAAGAAACATATCCAACACGAGGATACATCTGATGAATCAGAATCAGTAGGTGGCACTGATGAAGAGTATGAAGTCTGGCAAGCACTTCCAAGATCCTCTCATAGACAAGGGACAACCTATAAGTTGAAAGATCAAGCAATGGATGATCCAGTCCAAATACAGCTGAAGGAAATGGCCAAGATGATTAAAGATTTGCAAGCTCATGACAAGGAAAAGAAGGTCTTCAGGAACAAAGATTTCCATGATGGCATCACCTCCGTCAGGAATAATCAAGATTCAGAAAAGAAGACAAAACTCATCTTCTTCGTTGATGCCAATCGCAGTGATTGCAAAAATAACAAAGGCAATCATACAAGTCAGAAAGAGAAATCTTTAAAGCAGAGTGAAAAATTGAGTCAACAGAAAGAGAAGAAAAAGCATGACGGTTGGGGTTACGATCGCGAATTCACTCCTCTAGATCAGCCCCTTAAAGAGGTCCTTGAATACATGCTGAGCAAAGGAATGGTTAAGCTTCCAAGAATTGTTAATCCTCTGGTCGCCCTAGGGAAATGGAAAGACCGCTTCTGCAAATTCCACCAAACAACAGGGCACGATATTGAACATTGTTTCGTCTTTAAGAATATCGTCCGAGATTATATCGACAAGAATTTCTTTGTTAAGGGTGAGAAAGAATACCAGTCGACTGTCTTTGCCAAGTCTCAGCAGAAATCAAGCACTCGGCAAGAGGTACAACATGATGATCGAAATCAGGACCGCAAGATGGCCCCTTTGGATCAAATATTTGAAAGTTTTTTGGAATACATGCTCGCGAAAGATACAGTAAGATCTCCGAAGGCTCACTTCACTCTTTCTGCCAATGATAGCAAAAGCAATAAGAAGAATCATGATCACTATTCAGAGGGATCCAAGGGCCAAAAAGGAAAGTTCTCCAACAATGATAAGCCTTTCCAATCTAGTCCTCAGCATAAAGGGAAAGATCAAGAAAAGCCAAAGCATAAGGATTGGAATACGGATCGAAAGTTCACCCCTCTAGATCAGACACTAGAGAATGTTCTGAAATACATGCTCGCAAAAGATATGATCCGTTTACCTAAAGTAGCTGATCCCGCAACAGCCATGAGAAGGTTTAAAGATCAGTTCTGCGAATTTCATCGGGCAATGGGTCACGATACCGAGCATTGTTTTGTCCTTAAAAATATTGTTCAAGACGGCATTGACAAGAATTTCCTCGTTGGAGATGAAAAGGAGGACCATTCATCTTGATCATGTTTCTCCCCAATCATTCAAAAGTTGATAACACTAGTGCTTTCCCAATTTCTCATCTTGCTTTTATTATTTCAAAGGGATGATGTAATCCCGTCTGTCTTTCCCTTATTTGTTACCTTTCCTTCAATACATCAATAAAGTTTCAATTTTTCTCGCAAGCTCGGTGCCATTTTTTTTATTCTCCTCGGCAAAATGTTCTTTTATGAGGAATAACCTCTTCTGAGTCTCTTCTGAATCAATTAAAAGCCAGTTGCCGTGTCACCTTCGGAGAGCACTCTTCGAACATCAATCATTTATCCTTTTGTTCAAGTTCTTCTTTCCCAGTTACACTGGGGCATTTTTAAATTTTCATTTTATCTTCAAAACTTTCTGTATGCAGGCAGGATCAAACAAATCTCTCATTTTGCACGCATGTGCACCCATTTACATTCATCTGCATTTGCATGCATTCATTCGCATTCATCTGCATCAATTTGCATTTGCATCGATTACCCATTCAGGATAAGGGATAAATCCTGAGACCCCGACAGTTGTCCAAGTCGTCGTGAGGGTGAAGACTGAAAATTTTCCATCAAAATCAATTAGTAATTCTTCAGAATCCAGTGTTGTGCTGGTAATTTTTCAAAAGTCCAGTGTTCGTGCTGGTAAATTTCTAAAACCCAGTGCTCGTACTGGTAACCATTTAAAATCCAGCACTCGTACTGGTAACCTTTTAAATCCAGTGCTCGTACTGGTAACCTTCCAAAATCCAGCGCTCGTACTGGTAATCTTCCAAAACCTGGTATTCGTACTGGTAATTTTTCAAAACATAATGCTTGTATTGGCACATTTTCAAAATCCGGTGTTTGCACTGGTACACTTTAAAATTCAGTGTCCACTAATTTAGTTTTCCTTTGGGATTCGAGTTCCAACTCGAATTTCTTTTCCTTATAATTGATCTAGTTTTCCGTCAGGAATTCGAGTTCCGACTCGAATTTCTTTTCCATTCTAACCGGTTTAGTTTTCCTTTGAGATTCGAGTTCTGACTCGAATTTCCTTTCCTTCCACACCGGTTTAAGTTTGCCTTTGGGATTCGAGTTCCGACTCGAATCTTCTTTCCTTCTGGTTAACCTAGTTTTCCTTCGGAATTCGAGTTCCAACTCGAATTTCCTTTCCTTCCACACCGGTTTAAGTTTTCCTGCGGGATTCGAGTTCTGACTCGAATCCTCTTTCCTTTTGGTTAACCTAGTTTTCCTTCGGAATTCGAGTTCCGACTCGAATCTTCTTTCCTTCTAGTTAATCTAGTTTTCCTCCGGAATTCGAGTTCCGACTCGAATTTCCTTTCCTTCTAACCGGTTTAGTTTTCCTTCGAGATTCGAGTTCCGACTCGAATCTTCTTTCCTTCTAGTTGATTCAGTTTGCCTTTGGGATTCGGGTTCCGACTCGAATTTCTTCTCCTTCCAAATTGACCTACCTTTCCTTCAGAATTCGAGTTCTGACTCGAATTTCTTCTCCTTCCACGATGGATCTAGTTTTCCTTCAAAGATTCGGGTTCCGATCCGAGTTTTCCTTTCCTTCAGAGTTGGTCTAGAAGATCCGAGTCCCGACTTGAATCTTCTTCTAAATCCAATTCAGAACTGGTCTAGAAGATTCGAGTTCCGACTCGAATTCTCTTTCAAAATCCAATTCATCTAGTTTTCCTTGAAGAGTTGAATTCTGATTCGAATCTTCCCTCAAAAACCCAGTTTAGCACCTGGTCCATTCAAAGCTCACAAGTTGGAATCATTCCTTCTTAAACTATGATCCTTAGGTTAAATCCCTATGGAATAGATAGTTCGTAGGTCGAATCCCTACAGAACCCATGTCGTTCCCAGTGAACCAATGTCGTTCTCAATTGAACCAATGTCGTTATTAGGCTAAATCCCTATAGAACCCATGTCATTCTCAGTAAACCAATTCACAATTTCGACTTTTTTAGCCAATCAATTCCCAATTTTTCAATTTCCAATTTCCAATTTCAAATATCAAATTTCAAAATTCCAATTTCCAAAATTTGACCCTTTTGGTCATTCAATACCAATTCCAACAATTTTCTCTTGCGAGAGACCCTTTGTATAGGGAGAGTTTGAGGGAGCTCGTTCTTTTCGCATGCTATCCAATTCGTTCACTTAGCCCCTTTTCAGGGAGAGTTTGAAGGGACTCGTGTCTTTGTGAACCGTTTGCAAAACAAAATTCCAAATTTCACACAAGGAACCCTTTTTATAGGGAGAGACTCGACGGAGACTTGCTTTCCTTGTGGCCCCATAATTTCAGACTAGGCCATTTCATCATGAAGGACCCTCTTTTCAGGGAGAGTGTGATGAACTCGTTCCTTCATGACCAATTTACCAACCTCACCAATTCCGGCCCCCTTTCCATAAGAGAAGCCTAATGTTAGGAAGTTTTGACGAAAGCTTAATTTCTCTTCGAAAGTTCGTTTTGCAAACACCTCCTCTTTAGGGAAGAGAGGAGTAATTCCCAAATTCCAATTTCTGAATCTTCTCCTTTGGGGAAAGGAGAAGAGAATTTTTGTCATGGATGTGTTGCGTTGTGCTTCAAATGCTCGATTTCACAAAAGGATTTCAAGAAAATTTTGCCAATTTGTCATTAAATATTTGTTGATTTCAAAAAAATCTTTATTGCACAAAATTATTACTTCAGAATACCTCCACTATTACTTCCGAAAAGGCAATGCTTTCGCGAAAAAGGATTCAAAATTCAAAATCTTTCTATTGGCCAACCAAAAGGATGAAGAATAAATCCGCGATATGGCCAGTAAAGAAAACTCAATGTTGTTGCAAAGCCATAAGTGATTGATATTGATCGCAGTCAATGGCACATTTTTAAAGATCATTCTTGAAGAATAAAGCAGCTGAAATATCCTGGGTGATACAGAAAAATCCACTCAATCTCCATATCTCCTCAATCACCTACGCTGCAATTAAATATCTGCAAAAGGGATCTCTCAATTGTCGTCAAGATGAAGGCGAATTAAGCGAGTCGACCCCCGGGGCCAAAGAAGATTTGGATCATCTCCAAGATGACGAAGTTTGTGACAGATCCTTCCAGGGAAAGTTCATATCACCATCAAGGTGAAGGCGAGTGTGATGAGCCTACCGACAAACCCTAAAAGATATTTAATTCAAGCTATTATCAAGAGATTTCCAACCAATGAGTCAATAATCGTCAAGATAATCCCTGAGAGAAAAGAAGGATCGGAACATCTCTGAGATGAAGGAGTTTGTGACGTACCCTTCCCAAAAAGAGAGAAATGTCAGGACATCTCCAAAATGAAGGATGATGTAATTCCCAAAAAAATCCAAGAGAGCTCCAATCTGCTAAAAAGAGAGTGCAGAAAGATCATCATGAGAAAAGAATCCCAGGATATCAGACTACCAACTCTATCAAGAATCTTCTTTAATTTTGTGAAATTCTTTTATCAATATTCTTTCACCAATAGCTCTCGCAATATCAAGAATACTTTCTTTTCCGTCCATATCAAGGAAATTGATAGCTTCCTTAAAAGAAAGTCAATCGCAAGCAATTTGAATTCGAATCTTGATTCTACGGAGTTAAGCCCAGTCGGAGGTAATACTTCAGGTAGAAAAGAGGGAATACTTTCAAAACAATGTGCATCATTTTCAATTATTTTGAATCAACAACAATTTTCAACATTTTGACAATATTTTCTAGCTATCCTGGCGTGAAGCGAGAGCTTGAGGTTCATCTTTGGCACATCCTGACATCAGTTGTTATCCCTTTTAGGACTTGATAACGGGAATTTTCAAGATTCCTTCCCTTCTTTGGTATAATCTGAGCGCACGGGCTCTCAGATTTGCACACTTCCTTGTGTCCCCACTATCCCACCATAGACAGTCCAATTTCGGCTTGAGGTTAAGCCACCAATTTCAACAAAAGGCAATTTCAAAAGTTAATTAGTCTCAGCAATGAGGCGCCCAAAATCAATCCCTTTTCAAACTTTAGGGACCCCAATTTCCTTCCTTTTGCAAAACCCCTATCGGACTCATTGTGCGGAAATCCGAAGGTTCCATCACGGTCTCTTCTTTCGAGGATTCCGTCCATTTTCTGCCCAATCAAGTTAAGGGTATAAACCTGAGCCTCATTTGATGAGGTATTCCATTTTCTGCCCAATCAGGTTAAGGGTATAAACCTGGGCCTCCTTTGATGAGGTATTTCATTTTCTGCCCGATCAGGATAAGGGTATAAACCTGAGCCTCCTTTGATGATGTATTTCATTTTCTGCCCAATCAGGTTAAGGGTACAAACCTGAGCCTCCTTTGATGAGGTACTCCATTTTCTGCCCAATCAGGTTAAGGGTATAAACCTGGGCCTCCTTTGATGAGGTATTTCATTTTCTGCCCAATCAGGATAAGGGTATAAACCTGAGCCTCATTTGATGAGGTATTCCATTTTCTGCCCAATCAGGTTAAGGGTATAAACCTGAGCCTCATTTGATGCGGTATTCCATTTTCTGCCCAATCAGGTTAAGGGTATAAACCTGAGCCTCATTTGATGAGGTATTCCATTTTATGCCCAATCAGGTTAAGGGTATAAACCTGAGCCTCCTTTGATGAGGTATTCCATTTTTCTGCCCAATCAGGTTAAGGGTATAAACCTGAGCCTCCTTTGATGAGGTATTCCATTTTCCACCCAATCAGGTTAAGGGTACAAACCTGAGCCTCCTTTGATGAGGTATTTCATTTCCCAATCAGGTTAAAGGTTAAGCCTGAGCTTCGTTCCATACGAGGTATTTCCCGTCCCATCCAGGTTAAGGGCAAAACCTGAATCTCATTTCTTTTTGAAGTAAAATTTTCTCCTTATTCTTCATTTCATATCTATCATCATCACTTGAACTAATTCTTTCATACCCAGTCAGATTCATCTAACTGGGGCATTTTTATAATCCAAATTTGGTGTGTTTTCTTTGCCACTAAGCTCGGCTTTCAACCAGCTTAGCAGCAAAGAGGGGCATCTGTAAACACCCCAAATTTTCACCCTCATCCAGTGTCATTACAGATCATTGCATGTCATTGCATGTATTCTGCATAGCATTGCATGTATTCTGCATAGCATTGCATGTCATTGCATCTCATTTTCGAGATCCAGCACTCCTATTTCAAAACATTCAATCCAGATTTGAATTTTAAAGCTTTATTTCAAAATCAATTTCAAAACCTGGGTTGTTATTCAATACTCTGTCGTTTTCCAACCCCAGGACTTTATATTTCGAAATATTTTCTCAGAAAACAATCTGGATTCATTTCAAATTCAAATTTTAATCGATTTCAATTTGCAGATGAGACCCATTGAGGTGGTGTCGCTTCTGAATTCCTCTATTCATCAAATTTCTCAAATCTTTGAAAGTTTCAGTCCGATCAGGTCTCTGTCTCAGAGTCCTAATCCGGTCAGGAGTCTGGTTTTTAAGTCTGTTTTACTTCCATTTTCAGTCTTTTTCGATTTTTTTCAAAATTTAGGTCATTTTACATAGTCCAGTTAGTTCAGGATTCTATTTTAGAGTTCGGTTGAGTTAGGAGTCTAACCCTGACTGTGTTTTCTGACTTATTTCATCATTTCTTGATAAAATCTTTTGAAAATTCTTTCATTTGGCTTTTAAAATCTAAAATCTCAGAGTCCTAAGAGTTCAGGACTCTAACCCGGAGTTCCAGTTCGCTTGAGACCCTATTTTCAAAGATCTTGAATTTCAAATATCGATTTTAACCCCTTTTCAAAGCCATTTTCAGTGTTTATTTCAAAATTTCCAAAACTCGATGTGGGCCCACTCAGTTGGCACCATATCCAGAGGAATTCTAATTCAGTTAGAATCCTATGCCATTTCAAAAATCCTAATTTTAAGATTACTTTTGAAAATCCTTTTGAAAACTCCTTCAATTTCAAGTTTTAAAATCATCTTTTTGTAAAAACTCAAGTAGGGCCCACTCGGGGTGGTGCCATATTCGAGTCAGTCAGGGCTAGACTAGGGTTAGTTGATGTCTTGGTTAGTGTTAGAGGTTTAGAAGAGTCAAAACCATTTTGAAAAACTCATTTTTAAAAGTTAGTTTTTAAAACTAGTGTTTTTAAAGGTTTTTAAAGGTGTTTTAAAAACCCAATGTGAGAAAATGCCAAGTGGCACCACATTTGGGGATTTTCTAGGTTTACCTAGGGGCTAATTAGGACTTAATTAGGATAATCTAGGCTAGGGTTAGTTAGGTAAACTCACACCAAAATCGCCCCCCTTAGAGAGTCCAAGATTTTCAAAAGTGTTAAAATTTAAACCTAATTTTTTTATTATAAATAGATGCATAAGGGGGGTCGATTTTTCCCATCTCTCTCCTATTGGATTCTTGGAGCTTCTCTCTCCTCTTCATCCCTTCCTCCATTGCAGCAACCTCAAGGTAATTATTTTCTTTAATTTTTAGCTTTTATTTAATATTTTTCATTGTTTTAAGCATGATTTAGCCATTGGCACCATCACCTTCATGGATTAAACCATGGATTCAACCTCAAGAACCATCAAGAATCAGCAAGAACGATCCAAGAAGGTGATCTAACCCTGTTTTGGATGATTTACAGGGATTTTAATCCATTAGAATTGATTTTAATATGATTCTTTACATTATTAACCAATAAAATATATGATTTACCCTTTTAATGGGTTAAATCTATGTTTTAAAGGTGATATCAAATTCCAGCCATTGATTCCCTGTTTTTATTTTATTTTCATGGTTTATTCATGTTTGTTTTACGTTCTATAGCATAAAAATAAGTTTTATTTACTGTTTTATGGTTTATTTTATTTATTTACATTAGTTAATGCATGGTTTTTCAAGTTTCTTAAATTTCTGTGTGTTTTAGGTTTAGAACAGTAAAGATAATGTTATTTCGGATTGAAGTACTCATTGTTTATTTCTGATGTTTTTATATGTGATGAATGAATGAGTTATTGAGTTACTGTAGAAGAATCAGAGGTTTTGGACCTCGGGAACCCTGTCAAAAAAATCAGACATCAAATCGGGTTTTTAAAGCTTTAAAATCATGGTTAAAATAAAAAAGGTAACTTTCTGTGATGATATTTCTCTCATCTTATATCTGATTTTAGATCTGTAAAATGCTATGGATTCACATTGAGTAGATCTGTCTGCTGTGAAATTTTCGGATTTTTTGATCACTGTTTAGTATTTTTCCATTTTCAGAGAATCTGTTTTTAAATTTAAAACTCGTTAGGGTTTACCAAAACCCTAATCAGACTTGTGTTAGTCATAAATCCAAAACCACAGATCCGATTCTAGATCTGTAAAAAGTGAGTATTGTTATTTTTTTGTCTACTGTTCACCACTAAAATTTCAGAGTTTTTTGTTTAGGATTTATATTTATTCCTGTATTTTCAATCTGAAGTAGCCGTTTTAATCCCTGTTAAAAGTGATATATTTTAGCTCAGATTGCCGGAATGGTTTCTCCCTAACCGGAGATGATTTTTCCGATCTGTAAATTGGGAAATCTCTATTTTTCTTCTTAGTTTGTCTATGTAAAATTTCATAAATTTCCATGAAGATTTGATCCCTGGTTCAGGTCTTGGATTGGAACTGGTTGGTGAATTAGGTCAAAAATAGCATATTTTTAGGGTTTAATGCAATTTTTAGATTAATTCAATGTCAAAAAATTATTTTTATAATTCCAATTCGACATTAGGGTTATAACAAGTGCAGGTACCAATTTTTATGGATTTTGGAATCCATTTGATCTCTGAATTAAGCAAATTGCAAAACCGGGTTCCTGAAAGATCCAAAAACAGTGCTAAAATCACAGTTTTTGTGATATTATTAGATTTTCGTGCATAAGCATATATTTTTAGGGTTTAATCATGTTCATAATCATATTAGGATGCTTTAGGTTTAATTTGATGCTCATTTGATTTCATTTAGTGCATAAAACCTAAGTTTTTACCAAAATCTATTTCAGAAAACCCTGATTTCAAGGCCATAGTCTTGCTATCGGGGGAAATTTGGTCATTTGACCTCAATTTCGAAATCCTTAACCCTAATTTCCATATTTTTAATCATGTCACATCATATTTAGCTTAGCTTATTTCATTCAAATTTCAAAACTTGCACTTTATCCAAATATCTTTCTAAAAACTCTAATTTCAAGGCCATAGTCTTGTTATTAGGGGTATTTTGGTCATTTTGACACCAATTTCGAAATTTCGTATCTTATCTTCCTTATTTATTCAATTTTATTTCATAATTTATCAATTTTGATTTAAGGGAATCATGGCAAAAAGGCTTATATCTAGCAAAATCCAGTAATTTCTAGATATTACTGGATAAACCTAGAAAAGTCAACATATTTTCATTAACCAAGTTTTCTAGTTTTGCAGGTACATTGAAGACTTTATCTTTCATGTATTTAAATTTCAATAGTGATGTAATTTGTAATTAAACTTTGGAATAAGAATTTACATTTCCTGCTTAGCTTAGGTTGCATTGCATATAGTTTATTTTTATAATTTTAATGTGTGATGGATGATGATTCATGCATATTTTTACAAATTCACCATGGTCTACACGAATGGCACATGCACTAGCTTCTATGAAGTTTATAAACTTGGTGGAATTTGTATTTATGGCCATAGTCAGAATACGAATGATACCTAGATTTATGATCTTCATATTAGCCACATTCAGCCTACACTCTTAGGCTAACTTCAAAATGCACTGCATTTCTCAAAAATACAAAAAGTATTTCTCAATTCCTCAAATCCATATTCATTCATTTCATGCATTTGCCAATTCCAAGTCAAAGAAATCAAATTCTTCAAATTTTCCTAAGTCTTATCAAAAATCGATTTTCTCAAAATATGGATTTGCCAATGATATTTCAAGTATTTTCCAAGTTCCAAATTCGATTTTCTAAGTTATATTTTCAATTTCAAAGTTTGAATTCAAAGAAATCAAATTTTCCAAAGTTATTTCATATTTCTCAAAATCGATTTTCATAAAATCCTTACATTTCTTCAGAAATCGATTTTTACTTTTCTCAGAAGTACATTTCAAATCCCAATTCACGATTTTCCATGTGATATCTATTCTAAGTGTTTCAATTATTCAAAGCAAACATCATGTTTTCAAAATGTGCATTTTCTGAAAATTCATAGCACATGCCTGATTCTATGTTCATTTAGAAATTAGAATATGATTTAGACAAGTTGAATAGAGCAGAGCATAAGATTGATCCTTGGTTCAATTACCCGTGTTAAAGGTGGCAGGAACGGTTGAACCTCGTACCGACAGGCGAGTCCCATTCTACGGAATTTTCCCGCATTTTAAAAACGGAGGAGAGTTATTTTCAAAAATCTTTTTCAAAGGTCAGTTTGATTTGCAAAAGTAAAATTTTGCGATGATAACACAGGGTTCCTCGTGTGAAATTGGAAATTGTTTTGCAAACGGTTCACGAAGACGCGAGTCCCTTCAAACTCTCCCTAAAAAGGGGCTAAGTGAACGAATTGGATAGCATGCAAAAAGAACGAGCTCACTCGAACTCTCCCTAAAAAGGGTCTCTCGCAAGAGAAAATGATTGGATGTTGAGATTGATTGTCCCCAAGGTCGAAATTGGAAATTGGCAAATTGATTGTTTGGAAATTGGGTGACCCAAAGGTCGAAATTGGGTGACCTGACGGTCGAAATTGAGAATTGGTTGACCGAAAGGTCGAAATTGTGTGACTCGAAAGTCGAAATTTGAGAATTGAGTGACCCGAAGGTCGAAATTGAGAATTGAAAATTGAGAATTGAAAATTGGGCGACCAGGAGGTCACAATTGAGAATTGCATGATCCAAAGATTTAAATTGGAAATTGGTGGGCAAACTATCAAATTTGAGCAATTGACATACCCTGAGGATCGAAATGACTTGGATCAACGCTGGAGAATACATGGCTTGAGTCATAACTCGAATAAAGTAGAGAGATCATGAGTCGGAACCCAGATCAACAAAGGATGATGAAAAGCTCGAATGAGGTTGAGAGATCGCGAGTCGGAACCCGGATCAACAAAAGAGAATGAAAAGCTCGAATCAGAGCTCGAATGAATAAAGAGATCTCGAGTCGGAACCCGGATCAACAAGAGAAAATGAAGAGCTCGGGTCTGAGCTCGAATGAATAGAGAGATCTCGAATCGAAACCCGGATCAACAAAAGAACATGAAGAGCTCGGGTCTGAGCTCGAATGAATAGAGAGATCTCGAGTCGGAACCCGGATCAACAAAGGAAAATGATTTGAATAAAAACCCGAGTCGGAACTCGGTTTTCCAAAAGTTGGATTTTGAAAATGTACCAGTTTGAACACTAGATTTTGAAATAATACCAGCTCGAGCGCTGGGTTTTGGTTCAGTACTGGTGATTATCTTTCAATTCTGAATCATTAGGAATTGTGATGGGACTGTTTGTTGTTGTCCCAATACTGACCGGATTGTTGTTAATGCAATTGAATGCAAATGAATATGAATTGATGCACATGAATGCACAAGTGCAATGAAATGAGAGATTTGCTTATCCTGCCTGCATACAGAACAAAATTTTAAAAATGCCTCAGTGTAACTGAGAAAGAAAGTTTGATCATTATTTAAAGAAAATAGGAAGATTACAAAGGAAGAATAGAAGTTTCAAGTGTAGAACTTTTTCAAACGTCGAGCATTAATGGGATCTGGCAATTCTACCCCATCGGCGATGATGAGCCGATATGAGTTGCGGGGTAATGCTTCTTTGACGACATATGGGCCTTCCCAATTTGGCGACCATTTGCCGCCGGGACGATGCTTGAGATAAGCTGTGGATCGAAGCACTAACTCATTGACTTTGAATCTTCTTTCTATGACAGACTTTGACTTGCCATTCGGCTCGAACTTGATTGACAACGAGTAATGAGTCGCCATAGGCATGCACTCTCTTAACATTGAAATCTAGTAGAATTTTTAGACCTTGAATCAGGGCTTCATACTCAGCCATATTGTGGGTACATTGAAAATTGAACTTGAGAGAAAATGGAATCATCTCTTTCTCAGGAGTGATTAACAAGATCCCAATGCCTATTCCAGCCATGTTCTTAGAACCGTCGAAAAATAAATTCCAGATTGGATGTTGCTGGATATTGCATATTTGCTCATCTGGGAAATCATCCTCGGCTTTCACCTTTTCTGCCAAAGGAAAATCTACCAATTGATCTGCAATTGCTTGTCCTTTAATTGATTGCTGCGAAACGTATTCTAAGTCGTACTGCATCAGTAAGACTTGCCATTTTGTGACTCGTCCGCTGAGAAAAGGTTGCTCCAAGATATATTTGAGAGGATTGAGCTTGGACAAGATTTTGACTTCCGATGCTAGCAGGTAGTGTCTTAGCTTCTGACACATCCACACCAGAGCTAGGCAGGTCTTCTCTATTTGGGAGTATCTCTTTTCATAATCTATGAAAGTCTTACTCACAAAATAGATGGCGTGCTCTATCAGGCTGCCTTCTTTGTATTGCGCCAAGAATCCGCCGCATGCGACTTGATTGACTGAGATGTATAACAGAAGAGGTTTTCCCAATTCAGGCGGCTTCAAGATAGGAGGATTGAGAAGATACTTCTTGATTCGATCGAACGATTGCTGACACTCTGGTCCCCATTCGAACTTCACTCCTTTTCTGAGTAAGTGGTTGAAGGGCTCACATTTCATCGCCAAGTTGGAAATAAACCGCCGAATTGATTGCATGCGTCCCTGAAGGCTACGCAACTCTTTGAGATTTTTCGGGGGTGGCATATCAATGATAGCCTTTGCTTTGGCTGGGTCGACTTCAAACCCCTTTTTGCTTACCAGAAATCCCAATTTAATGAATTAAACATTTGCGCACTAGTCTTCAAGGATTCTTCACTGAATTCTTCAATTTCTTCATAGCCTTAGCTGAAATGCAGTTGATTCTACTTGCTCATCATCAAAACCTTGTACTTGAAGTATCATGTATGGCTTCATTGTCGTAACAGAAAAGGATCTGGTTTCGAAGTTTTGAAAAAGATTGGATCTAGATCTTGATTTGAAGAAAATTGGTTCGAAATGGGAATTGAACCCTGAATATGGACTTTTGAAGAATTGAAAAATGGAAAAACCCCAAAATCATAATGGAAATTGGGATTTTGATTTTTGATCTTGGATCTGTGAACACCCCAAATTTTCAAAATGTTGTAAATATTTCCCTTTCTGCCCTTGACCTCATTTTCTGAATGATTGAGTCAGTTTTAAATCTAAATACCAGTTTGTTTCTCAAAGTTTTATTGAAATTAAATCCATTTTATATATCTGACTCAATTTCAGATCCGGATCCATGGTCAAAATCCAAATCTAAGCCTCGTTGTCCGATTTTTTTTTTATATAAAATTCTCAAAATTACCAAAATAACCTTTTGAAAAGCTCAGACAAATGCGTTTGGAGTCCGTTTGGATCCATCGTGTTATATTCCTCGATTCGAGGTTTAAAACCCGAATAAATTTCTCAAAACTTGGGTCCAAGCCCATTTTCTGAAGAAATTTCCTCAAAATAGCCTTGAAAGCCTTCTTTTGTAAATATTTCTCAAGAAAACACAAAAAAATTAGTTTAAATCCTTGTTTTTTTCGTAAAATTTAGGATTTTATTCCTAAATATCAAAAGAAAAAAAAATGTAGAAAATGAAGAACAGAGCAAAAAAATAAAAATATAAAAATTGGAAACAAAAATCAGTTTTGAAAAACTTCTTCTTGAAGAATAAGCATTTTACTAAAAACGGTTTTTGCAAAAGCTTTTGGAAAACCGCCGGCCTTTTGAAAATCTTTAAAAACAGAAGGGTTTTAACGAAAAAAAAATGTATTTTCTTTTAGGGTTACGAAGCCCTCCTTCTCGGCCTTCCGGAAGCACCCATGGCCTCTGATCCCCTCATCTGCCCTTCGTCCGCAACGACCTTGCCCATCTCCCTTCCTCAATCCTCCGATCGCCAATTGACTCCTCCTTGCCATCCATCCTTAACGGCCACCCCTCGTCCAGATCCTTCCTGCCCTTTCATAAGAAGGGGGGTAAGGGGGAAGCGAGGGCATCGGGAATTCTTTTTGGGAGGATCATCGACCATTCGGGTATCACCTCATCACCAAGCTCAATCCGCCCTTTTTCCATCAAGGCTACAGAAGAAGTTTCTCCTCTTTTCAGAATCTCTACAAGCAAGGTAAGAGTCCCTTTTTCCCTTTTCTTTTTTTTTGTTTTTCCCTTTTGTTTTGATTGTCTCCTGATCTTCTCGATTTTCTATATTTTGGGTTTCTTTCCTCTCTCTCCATCGAAGCATACAAGGTAGTATTGATTTGTTCATGACAAATCGATCTGCCTCCATGCGACATTAACGGGAATAATTTGATCCCGACATTTCTCTTACCTAATTATTTTCTTTTATTTCAGGTGTTTACTTACATTAAATGTTGCTGGTTTCTGAATTTCAATTCAGACCCCTGTTTTATTTTGATTGTAGTTCTATTCTCTTGTCATTTCGGATTCTGTCTCTATTTTGATTTTTTTTTCTTTTTCTTCTTTCTTTTTTAGATTATATCTTCGTTGTCTTGCATTTCCTGTGCTCATCGAGTTATTTCTCTCATTGTATCTGATTTTTTGTTTCATTTTAGCTACTTGTTTACACTTAATAGCATGCGATCACGTATTTTTAACATCTGTTACTCATTTTTAATTATCATTTTGAGGTTCGGGGGTCCATGATGTCTAGGGATTTCCCTCTGTTTCAGTTTGATTTGGTTTACCATGCTACCCGATATATATCATCTGCATCTTATCTAATCTCATTCATGCGCCAGACCTCCATGGCTTCACCACTGCATTAATGTCATCTATACTTCCTACAACCTGTTGTCGCTGTGGTGGCCATTTTATTAGTTTAGCATCATTTCTCGTTCATCGACATTTGCAATAGCATGGGTATTTTAGCATTTTTTGCATTACCGATATCATTATGCTTCTTATGTTTCCACTGTATTACTCTTACTCAAATATCTGATCGTAAGTGTCTTATGTTTGATTGATCGCCTGGTTGCCTTCAATGTCTGAGTCTGATAGTATTGGATCATCCTTACGATTGTATTTTTCTTTTATTTTATCGCTTCACTGGGATCAGGTCGTCGTGCATTACATTTAACTGTCCATAATCGTTGCACCTCAGGCCACAACACTCATTTTTTTTTTTGGGGGGGGGGGGGGGCTCTTATCACAGAGATAAGATTCAATGTTAGTCCAGACCAATGCTTTTGTGTCATTACAGGCCTTTGCTTTCAAAAGCAGAGAAGGATTTAAGGATGTTCATCTTCATGCCTGAATTATCTTGTTTAGCAAAATCCAATCACTGTTCCATCGGATTGTTTGTAATTTTCTCCTGTATCATGTTATAAATCAAGTTTTTTTTTTTGTTTCTCCCCTTTTGGAAGTTTCAGTATACTCCCTCTCATTTTAATGATATTTTAGCCTGCATCCCTCCGCTAGCTACCCTACAAAATCATTCTTCTTCAAAATTAGTCATAGCACTTGCCCATTTGCATAGGATAATCCACTATGGTTTAGTATCGGCATTCATGTGCATAGGCTTGCTTCATAGAATCATCCAGTAGCTATTTGTCTCGGCCTTTCGTTTTGGTTGCATTGGAGGGATAAAGATTTTGCAGGGATAGCGTTTGCATTAAACCAGGCCAGAGTCAAATTAAATGGAAGCCTATATCATGTCTTTCTATATGGGAAAAATTGGTGGAATACTATGAAAATAGGGATTTGGTAGGTCAGCAAGTGTTAAGCTTAGCATGCCTAAGGATGTTTTACCCTTCAAAGGATGGAAGGACCTGTGAGTCCTGCGTTAGTGGAAATATATGTCTCGATGGTCCCTTAGGGCCCGATGTTTGAATAATATATACTCCCCTGTCATGACCTTACCTCTTGCATTCTAATCACAAATCAGTATTCTCGTTGACCTCAGGTACTTAAAGCTTTTCTTTCCCTCCTTTAGATAACATGATTTCTACATCTAATACTACTTTCTTTCTTTTTTTTGTTTTGTTATTTTGTTTTGTTATTTTGTTCTTTTCCTGTTTCAGTTATACTTACAGAATTAATTATGCATCAGGTATGTTCCTTTGAGCACCTGTTTCACTCATTACGAAATTCACTGTATAACATCCATAGCATCTCTATGTTTTTGTTGTCATCAATGGTACCCACTCATTGCATTTCAAGCATTCTACTGTGTTATTTTTTTTTTTGACAGCCTTAAGTGTACAGGTAATAATTGACTATTTTGCAGGGAAGACGAAAATGGGTCTGGATTTTGTTTGGGTCTTATCCCAACAGCCTGTCATTTTTTAGCTAGTGTAAATAAAAAAAATATATATATATAAACAAAAAAAGGGCATCGATTTGACTGTGAAATTTCATTGCTAAAGGCCTCATGACTGGTCATCGTTTCTAGGGGTTAGTAAAAATCTTGGGCTTTTCTCAGAATTGAAGCCCTGTTAAGTAGGCCTTATGTCAATCCGAGGAAAGGATGTCCCATAAATTAAAATTCTGAAGGCAATCTCTGAATCTTGAATGTATGTGAAAGATCTCTTATACAACAGCAACATTTTTTTCGCTCCTAAGATGGCTGTTGTTCGCATGTTTTGGGCCGAAAAGGGCGTTCTCACAAATGTAGTTCTAGTACAGTTACTGATTTAGTTGTTGTAGCCATGTTTTGGCAGGGATGGAGTGCCCAAGGATATCTGGAGTATAGTTGGCTTCGTCTGCTAAGGTGGGCGATGATTGATCATCGCATGATATGATATTTTTTTTTAACTATTCTTCCACTCCAACTTATTATTCAATTGCGGTTATCTTCCCTGCACAATCTTTTAGTTATCCTGCTTCCTATTTCATAATATGGTTATTATGCTTTAATCCATCCATCGCATGTGCAAATCCATTCATTTCACCTGTATGTTCTCTGTTGCTCTTCCTGCAAACTGACGAGCATTATTCTCATAGGATTTAAGAATTTACTGGTGTTATGCATGTGAGTCTTAATATATATTTTTTTCTTTTTTTTTTGTTATCAAGCTTGATTCTTCATGCATATGGTCCCAGTTTGCAAGATCATCAATAACCTCTTCTTCTTAAAGATGCTTGATGTAGCCAAATTATTTTGTTAACATCCTGGAATTTTGATGTAGGGCGGCTTTCGTTCCTGTGTATGTGACAAAGCTACGTCCCTATCTAGCACAGTATGTTATGTGTTTCATAATTTTGGTAAAAATTTGTTTTTTTTGCATAAATATTATGTTCATTATGAATTTGATGCATTCAATTGTTCTTATTCTCTCTAAGTTCTCTGAAATTTGAGATTAGATTCAATAGCCTTTTGCAAACTGTCTTCATCTCTTCACCGGCCAGCTCCAAACATAATGTAGTTGTCACTCACATCAAACAAAATTGGAAATTCTCCAGTAGCCTTGGTACCAGTTGCTGGGGTGATCCCCAGACTGGCCACATTTTCTATTTCTCCACTGTCCACATGTTCATAGCTTCAGCAATCCCCTCTTTAGTTTGACTGTCTCATTCGGAGTAAGCTGGGCATCACCAGCCGAACCCATACCAGTCTTATACTATTGTTAGCATTAAGTTGTCGCTGAAATTTATATGCTACCAGTTAGGGTGTTGGTCCATTAGCATCCCCTGTGCATGCTTCTGTCAAATACCTTGACAATTCTAATATATAGGTTACTGTTGTTATCATATGGCAGCAAAACTCTCACTTGCTGTAGACACTGTATACGTCTCCAGCCACCTTCACAACTTCATCTTTTTTTTAGCATAAACACTCAATTGCTAGCTTATATCATCACTATTCACCCACTTTCTCACCATCATAGCTATCATCATACATCAAGCTACACCTTCAACACCAGTCACCATAACCAAAATTCAGGACACCAGTTAACCCCGGTTTCGTCTCCAGCTGGGGCAAAATCTGCAAGGGAAGTATCTCATATTGAGATATCGGGTTTAAGACAAGAAAGCTCAAAGGCAGTTGGGTTAATCTTAAAGACTCAGACCCGATATAAATGTTGTACCTTTTGACTAGTTGTTACTGCCCCCCTCTTTTTCTACACATCTATTGAATCATTATACATGTGTAAACATATATTTTATCATTCATTCAAGGCAAAATTCTGGATATCTTTTTATATATAAGCTCTCATTGATTCTAGATGTTCTGTACACATATGCATATATATATATATATATATATATATATATATATATATATATATATATATGTGTGTATGTCTATATACAAATATGTATATATATATCCATATGTCTCTGCAAGCTATTAATATATATATATATATCTATGTGTACCCATATACATATATATGCATGTATATAGATATATCTATATATCATTTTCCATCTTTCCACCATATATATCCTAACCATTAACCTCCATGTGATATGTAAGTTTTTCCCTCTATTAACCCATCTGTCTTGCAGGAAATATGTGAAAAACATCATTATGTGGAGTTGTAAATTCCATTTCATGTATTGTAATAGTTAGATTTTAATGAGAATTTACATTTCCTGTTTTAGATAGAATGAATGAGCATTGTAAATTTCATGAATTCCTGATTTTCATATCATTTTTTTCTCATTTCTCAAAAAAAAAATCTCACAATGGTGAAACACGAATGGCACATGCACCATTTCGTAAGAGGTAATTAATCCTAAGTTGATGATTTACATCAATGACCATAGTCGGGATGTAAACAAAACTTAGGATTTTTATCTTTTATAAAATAACACTGGACCCCTTTCCAAAATTCATCATATTTTCTTTAAATATTTTTTCCTCTTTTATCAGAGCTTGATTTAAAATTAATTCAATATATATACCAATGGCCATAGTCAGGGTATATTGAGAGTTAATTTCATTTTAAACTCTATAAAAGCACCAAAATGTATTTTATTCTTCACTTGAATTTAAATGTGATTATTATATAATACATCCAAATGACCATAGTCAGGGATGTATTATATCTTCAATCTCATTTTTTATTCATTTAAAGAATGAAATAGCTTTTCAAAATACAATTTCAAGATTCTTTAAATTCATTTGTCATTTAGGATAGAACTGCATCATATTTTCAAAATTCCTTTTCCAAAATCCAAGTGATCTCAAATATCTCTCTTCAATCTCTATTTTAATTCATTCTTCTATCTTATTTTAAATATTTAAATTTCAATTTCAAAGTCCAATTTGACTTTGAAATTTCAAAATTCAATCTTTATATTCAAAATTCCATTTTCAAATCAATGTCCAAACTTCAAGACTTTGAAATTATCTTCTGTTTCAAAATCAAAGTAATTTTTCTCATCTTCAAATTCAAAATCAAAGTTTGAGAATGATTCTGAATTTCAAAACTTGACTCTTCTTAAACTTTAAATTCAATCTGGCTTTTTCAAAACCCAGACCCATTTTCAAAAGTCCTATTTGGACTTTCAGAATCCAAATCCAAAGTTAGATCTTAATCCCAACTTGGATCCAGATTTCCAAGTACAATCTTCACTTTTTGGATCTCATGCTCCAGAATCCAGTTCCATTTCGGATCTCAGATTTCAGATCCAAAATCTCTTTTAGGATCTAGAATCCAATTCCACCTTGGATCTCAAACTTTAGATCCAAATCCATTTTAGGATCCAGAATCCAATTCCACTTTGGATCTCAGACTTAAGATCCAAATTCCGTTTTAGGATCCAGAACCCAGTTCTACATTGGATCTCAGACTTCAGATCCAAAATCCATCTTAAGATCCAGAGTCCAACTCTATCTTGGATCTCAGATTTCAGATCCTAAACCCATTTTAAGATCCAAAATCCATTTTAGGATTCAGATCTAATCCCATCTTGGATTTCAGATCTTGGATTCAATTCTATTCAGGATCCAGAATCCAATTTCATTCCCAATTCTAGATTTCAAATCCAATTCCATTTGCAGATCTCATCTGAACTTCCTAAATCCATTTCTATTTTTTATCATTTGATTTTCTCAAGTCCATTCTGATTTCAAGTTTGAAATTCAAATTCTATTTCAAACATTCATTTCCTTTCCTAAATCCAAAATTTAAAATTCAAGTTCAAAGTCTGTCTTTGACTTTGAAGCTTCATTTCCTTTTCACTCATCTCCAAATCATTCTTTTCAAAATTCAAAGATTTATTTTTTTCCAACTCTCATTATTTCAAAGACTTAGAACTTCATATATCTTTCCTGATCTATCTCAAGTTCTAAATTAGATTCAATCACTCAGAAATCATTTCTTCACTCCATTATCAAATTCATCTCAGGAAACTTGGAAATTTTCAGAACACTTTCTCAAAAAGAGCATACATCCTTGTATTGCACAAGCATGATTCTTTGTGTATTTAAATTTAGAATAAATTCTTAGATAATATTTAGGCAAAGCAAAAGGCATAAATTCGATTCTTGGTTCGATTACCCTTGGTAAAGGCGCTAGGAACGGTCGAACCTCGTACCGACGAGCGAATCCCGTCTCTCCATTTTTCCCGCAATATATTTCAAAACGGAGGCGAGTTATTTGCTAAATATTTTAAATCAAGGTCAAGTGAGACCCCGCAAAAAGAGTTCTTTTTTTTTCTCTTCTCTTCTCTTCTCTCTTCTTTTCTTGTCTTTTATTTTCTCCCTTCAAAAAGGAGGTGTAAACACCCCAAATTTTCATCATCCATTCTCAAATAACCCTCCTCGTGCAGTGCCAACCCTGTTAGGTCAGTGTAGGAGTCAAACCCTGAGTTAGTTTCAGAAATATACCATTTTACCCATTTTTCATTAGGAAAATTACCATTTTACTCCTAGGTCATCCTGAACCCCAGTCAGTTGGAGTCAATTAAGCTCATTTGTTAGTTCAGAACATTTAGAATATCAGTCATTTCAAATTCATTTGAGCTCATAGTGAGAAAGTCATTTTCATTTCTGATCATTCTTTCCAAAATGGGATCATTTCTTCAGAAATGAGTTCATTTCTTGCTCAAATCCAAGCCAATTGTCTTCGAGTCAGTCATTCATACTCCCCAAAGTCTAACTTGAGCTCACCAGAAGTTCCAGCGCTCCAGTTTCAGTTCAAAACCATTTCTAAGTGTTCAGGAGCCCATTTTAGTCCATTTTAGCTCTTTCAGCTGAAATTGAGCCGAGTTCAGTCAGTTGAGCTAGTGTTTGAGCCTTGATTTTAGTTCATCTCAGTATTACTGACCTTTGTTTTAGCTCAAAGCCAGTTCAGGTTCGTAATTCACTTCATTCTAATGATCATTCCATACCATTTCTCTAAAAATGGCAGCTTTTCTTGAAAATTCAGTTGGAAAGGTCAGTTGAGTCAGTGTCTGGTGGGTTCAGTTGAGTTCTGAAACTCTAAAACCCAGCTCAATCTAGCTCATATCAGTTCAATCCAGCTCAAACCCCAATTTTCAGTGTCACTCTAACCCAGTAGAGTCCCGAAAACCATTTCTTGAGCTATTTTGCAAATTTTATCAATTTTAATGTTTTTTAAACTGGTACAGCTATCAATCGGGGTCTAACATCTAAAATTCTCCATTCAGGGTCTGCATTTCGCATGCCATTTCTCATCATTTCATATCATTTCTTAGCATTTCATAACATTTCATTTCATTTTCGAAGTCGAGAACTTCAGTTTTATAAAATTCAATCCAGATTGAGTTTTAAAAGTTTTCAGAAATAAATTTCAAACCTCGGGTTTCCAAAATTGACATTTTCACACCGAGAGTCTAAATTTGGAAATATTTTCTCAAGAAAAATAATCTGGATTTCTTTCAAAATCAAATTTTCAAATTTTACACTAGATTTGCGTCGCAATGAGCAATTGAACTTCAAAATCTGAGCTCGTTAAAAAACTGCAAAAAATAGCTCGTTTCGTTTAAAAATATTTTTTTTCTTGAGAAAAACAATCTGAATTTATTTCAAACACAACTTTTTGAATTCTACACTGGATTTGCTTCGTAACGGGGTATTGAACTTCAAAATACGAGCTCGTTTCAAAAACTGCCAAAAATAGCTCGTTTCGTCTAGAAATAAATTTGGAAGTATTTTCTTGAGAAAAACAATCTGGATTTCTTCCAAAATTAAATTTTTAAATTCTACATTGGATTTGCTTCGCAATGAGGTATTGAACTTCAAAATCCGAGCTCGTTTCAAAAACTGCCAAAAATAGCTCGTTTTGTCTCGAAACTTTCTGAAAAGACTATTTTACCCCTCTAATCGTCAAAATGAATTTCAAAATCAGAATTTGGACCCGCTCTGAGATGGCCCATTCATTTACATTTCTACTTTATTAAAAAAATGTTTCTTTTTATTTGTTTGTTTTGTTTTTATTAATTTTTATTTTATTTTATTTTATTTTATTTTAGAGAGAAGGTGGGACCCACAAGGTGGCCACCTAAGCCTCCAGCCTCTTTTCCTCTTCATTTCCTTTCTTTTCTTTCCCTTTCCTTCTTCCTTTCTTTCCTTTTTTTTCCTTCTTTCTATCTTTCTTCTTCCTTTTTCTTTCTTCCTTTCTTTTCTCCTTTCTTTCCTCTCCCTCCACTCACGTATAACACTCTTCCAGCCCCCTCTTCTTCTTCTTTCCCTCTCCTTTCTTCCTCTTTCTTTCATTTTCCTTCTTCCCCTCTTCTTTCCTTTTCCTTCCCTTCCTTCTTTCTCCTTTCTTCCCTACCTCCTTTCCGTCTTTTTCAAAAAAAAACAAAATGGCTACAGCCATTCACGTATGGCTGTAGAAAAAAAAATAAAGTCAGTTATTATTATTAGCAACTTAGGTTTTAATGAATTAAAACCTAAGTTACTAACCAAAAAAAAAAGAAAAAAAGACACGGTTGGCTGCCTCCCACCTCTTAACGCCTCTCTTTCTTTCTTCCAGCTCTCTCTCTCTTTTTCCCTCTTTCTCATCACCCTATCTTCTCCCATTAGCTGCAGCCATCTTCAACACATCAAGGGGCAGCTGCTTCTTCAATCAGCCACAGCCTCCTCTTCAATAGCTACCAACCTTCTAACAGCCACCATACAGCCACCACACAAGGATCGTCCAGCCTCTCCTTCAGCCTCCACGCCCAGCAGCAGCCATGCAGCTTCTCCTTCATCTTAAGTCATCTCCAGCAGCAGCACCAACTGTAGCAGCAAACCTCTCTACCACAGCCGGTGCTCACCTTCAACCTTGCAGCAATCTCCAGATTTCACCATTGTAGCAGCACCATCTTCCTACAGACCCAACTCTTCAATCGATTCCACACCAGTCGGCAGCCACTTCCTCAAGCCATAGCTCCAGCCAGCAGCATAGCAACAGCCTCCTTCAAGTCCAGCACTTCCCAGCAGCCACTTCAATCATCACAACAGTCACCATCCCTAGCAGCTTCTCCACCTCAAGGTAGCCCCTCCAACCTCCAGCTCCTTGGCTACCTTGGTACCGGCACCACCCAGATTGCAGTCCATCCATTGGTGCAGCACATCAGCTCCAACAAGCACAAGCCATCACTCCATCCGGTGATCACTTGCTTCGGTCGGTGCAGCAATAAGCATCAAGCTTATTCCAAAGGAGCTCACACCTCCATTGTTGTTATTTCTCCATTGCCCGCAGCCGAACTCTCAAGGAGACCCTCTTTGGTCTATTGCTTCAACCGACCCAAGGTAAGATCCTCGCATCGTTAGTACTTGTTTGATGAAGTTTATGATGATTTTTTTATCTTTTATGTCAAGGCTATCTAGGTGAGAGGATCCATTTCACTTGTAGCCAATATCAAAATAAGCATCATACCCCCTCAACTTTTATTTCATTTTCTGTTTATTTTCATGTCGATTATACATTTGTAGGCATTACATTTATTTTATTTTATTGCTTTATGCGTGTTTCACTGGTCTCATTAATATCTACCTAGAGAACTATAGGTTTTGATTTTATGCATGGAGTCCAGTTATTATTTTATGCTTGATTTTTTGTCAATAAATTCTAAAACTTTTGCTATGAATGCCTCTATTTGTCTGCAATCTTCTAACAAAAATTCGGATTGATTTAATGTATGTAACTTCATTTTAAAAATCAAACCCTAAACCGGGTTTTCTGTTTCTCTGAACTTCCAATTTCTGCTTTAGCAGACAAAACCCATAAAATCTCCCCCTGTGGAATATTCAAATTATCCTCCAAAAATAATATTAGATTCACAATGTAATCTACTAATGATCTGGAAATTTTGAGGTTTTTGCAGTTAGTTTTGCTTTGAGTAAAAAATCGGATTTCTCAGACCTCTGGGAAAATCTTGATTTTCTTTTGTCAGGGTATAGACAGACTTTAATCCATCGATTCCGCCCAATCTGTAGTCCTTATGCAAACACTTTCAACATGAAAGTTGTTTATAACATAATCTTATATCATTTCCCAAAATTTGGGAATTTTCGAATCTGTTTCAATATTTTTTACATATTTTTAATTTCTGTCTAACAGATTTCAATGTCCAGAAATGCCAGAGATTTAGGTCTCTGATAACAGTATGGCCTTTTCCAAACCATAGCATGAATCCTAATGGTGTCAAAAAATCAAATCTTACTCTGTTTGTCAGAGACATTTTCCCATAATTGCAGTCTTTTTCCCATCTGTTTACTATTTTTCCCACATTTTCTATTGAAACCTGTCTGTTTCCCCTAAATCCTAGAGTCACCGGATTCTGATCCAACTTGCCGGAGTGGCACAGCTCCGACCATAGATCAAAACTAGAAAGTGTAAAACGAAAAAATTCTTGCCTTACTGTCCTTTGTCACCCCATAAAATGTGGGAAATTTTTATGGAAGTTTGATATCCTAAATTCCCTTTAGAATCAACATTTTAGGCAAAAATCATAAAATTTAGGGTTTTTATTTGAATTTCCATATTTTAAAATATAAAAAAATAGATTTTCGAGCTCCATTATGTTTTTAGGGTTATTTTAGGTGTCCATGTCAAATTTGGCTTAATTCCAAGTTCATTTGCTCCATGTGTTAGTTTATCTTTAAATTCAGAAGCGAAAATCAGGCGAAAATCAGGTTAAATTTGATATTTTATGATATTTTCGCCATTTTAGGGTTTTTATCATGTACATAAGCATATATAATCATATTAGGGTTAATTTCAATCTCATTTGCATTTCATATTTTTCAATTTTGCAAAATTTATTTCAGAAAACCCTGGTTTCAAGGCCATAGTCTTGTTATCGGGGGTATTTTGGTCATTTTGACCTAAATTTCAAAATTTCAATTTCTAATTCCATAAATTTTCATGCATATTATCATATTTCATCATATTATGTTTGATTTAATTCATTTGATTTTCAAATTTCCAAAATTTACAAAATTTCTTTCAAAAAACCTTGATTTTAAGGTCATCAGGGTATTTTGGTCATTTTGACCCCAATTTCGAATTTTCAAGTTTGTTTTCAAAATTTATTCATTATTTATTATGTTTATATCAAAGGGAGTATGAATTTGGGTTTATATCTGAATAATATCCGATAATTTCACATATTTTCGGATAAATTTAGAAAAACCTACATTTTTGTGCTAACCTTGTTTTCTAGTTTTGCAGGAACATTCAAGAAGAAGACTTAGTTTTTTTATTTCTTTATTTTATTCAATTCAATGTAAAAAAAAATTAATGTAATATTTGGAATAAGAGTTACATTTCTGCTTAGAATAGGACTGCATTGCATATAGTTTAATTTATGCAAATTTCAATATGTGATGTATGATTCATGCACATTATTTCAAATTCACTATGGTTTACACGAATGGCACGTGCACAAGCTTTTATGGAGTTTATAAACTTGGTGGGATTCATATTTATGGCCATAGTCAGAATACAAAGAAAACCAAGATTTATGATCTTTATATCAGCCACATTCAGCCTACACACTTAGGCTAACTTCAAAATGCACTGCATTTCTCAAAGTTTTAAAAGGATTTCCCAATTTCTCAATTAAAATTCCCTTTTCAAATTCATATTCATTCATTCATATCATTCAAATTGCATCATTTTTCAAATCATTTCCCAATTCCATTGCAGAAAAATCAGTTTTCCCAAGAATTTTCAAGTCTTTCTTAGGATTTGATTTTCTCAGAATCCTAAGTTTTCAAATGACATTCCAAAGCATTTCCCAAGTTCAAATCAAGACTTTCCAATGTTTTTTAAAATTCTCAAATTTCAAAATCCCAAGTTTTCAGAAATCGATTTTCTCAGATTTCCCATTTTCCTGAGGATCTAGTTTCCTGAGAATCCATTTTCCATTTCAAAAGTCATTTTCCAATGATTTTCTTGATCTTCTCAAGATTCTCAAATCCATTTTCTCATAAAAGCAATTCCAACTTTCTAATCTCAAAACCAATTTTCTCAGATTTTCAAGTTTTCCTGAGAAATCACTTTCCAATGCAAATTTCTGATTTCCAATGAAATTCAATGATTTTCCCAGAAACTCCAATTTCTAGCACTTTTCCAATCATTTTCCAGCGTATTTCAATTTTCCAAAGCAAACACCATGTTTCTCAAACTTGCATTATTTTCAAAATTCCATAGCACAAGCCTGATTCTTTGTGCATTCTAGGAAAAATAGAGCATAATTTAGATATTTGAGTCAAGTTAAAGCACATAATTGGTCCTTGGTTCAATTACCCCTGGTAAAGGCGTCAAGAATGGTTGAACCTCGTACCGACAGGCGGATCCCATTCCACGGAATTTTCTCGCAAATTTTCAAAACGGAGGCGAGTAATTTTCAAAACCAAATTCAAAACTTTGGTCGAGTTTGACTCGCGAAATTCATCTCTTTCTCGCAAGGGAGGGGAAAAATTTTGCGATGATAACAGGTTTGGCGACCGTGATGGGACCTGTCTTCGCCTGATCAATTATGTGCTTTAGCTTAGCTCAATTATCAAAATTATGCTCTATGGAATGTCAGCTTTAATTCCTGATATCATGTAAACCTAGGAGCCTAGACTTGAACCCAGCTGACATGGACTGCATGTAGACTAGGCATGGTTTGGTAGGACCATATTGAGGAGAATTATTCATGCTCACTTAGACTTAGGTCTGAAATACAACACTCCTCAATCTAGGAATTGTATGAAAACAATGTTTGCTTCTTCAAAAACTTTCAAAATTCTATCTCTTTAGGACTTAGAGCCCTCTTTTTGCCTGCATGTAATCATATTTCAAAAACCACCCCACCTATGTCTACCCGGTCTTTACGTTGCTGGGCTCTCTTCCAGAACCATAGTTCGGGACAGAGCCTCACAACTGGGCCACTTATTTGGGCTAACGCCCCCCTGCCACGTACCAAGGGCCATAGTCCAACGTATATCGGCAGGCGCTCAAGGATGTTGGGAAAACACAAGCCTAGAACCGGAGATGAATTTTTATGCCACGTACATCGAGCTTCGGCTCGAGTATATCGGCATAACTGGATTGGACACAGTTGATCTAAGCCTAGAGTCAGGATTAGGGTCCTAAAGCTCTTTCAAAATCAATGCATTTAGAGTCAGCTTCTTAGGAATTGTTGTATGTGCATAATTGTTTGTGATTGAATATATTCATTTTCGCCTTATTTTCTCATATTTTTCCCAATTTTTCTAAAATACTGAACAATTTTCCAAAATACCTCATTTTCCATCTTTTATGAAATATCTCATTTTTCTCAAAAAACCTGGATGATTTTTTTTAAATTATCCACCTTTTCTTCAAAACTCCAGGAGATTTTCCATTCTTTCGTTCCTCTGGACTTCGAATTTTCAGCATTTCACTTTATCTTGCCTGCAATTTTCAAAATTCTTGTATTTCTTTCAAAGTCTAATTTCAATCTTCCTATCTTTCAGTCTAATGACATTCAGTCAGTTCGACTCTGTCTTTCCTGAGGGTCACATCTCCTACGAGGTGCGACGAATTCTTATCGAGCATCGAGCTCTCAGCACCGGACCCTTCTTCCCCCGGTGGTACAATGTCTGGTTCAAAAACTTCTCTTGTATGTTTCTGGACCATTTGAGCGATTGCGGGTTGGAGCTGGCATCTGCAGTGGGAAAGTTGACAGTCAACGACAATCTGATCCATGCGCTGGCAGAGCGGTGGAATCCGCATACCTGCACATTCTGGTTTCCGTGGGGCGAGATGACACTACTGATGGATGAATTGTCAGAGATCATGGGACTACCTGAGCCAGCCGATCAGCCTGGAGATCCGTTAGAGCAGCAGTTCTTGATCAATGTCAAGGGTCTGGACCCTAAAGATGTTGTGGCTCGCATGACAGGACGTAAGTCGTGGCCATTGATTGAAGAAAACGGGAATGAATACGTGAGCCTGATCGAGATCTACCGGCAGTATGGAGAATTCGCAGAAGTCAGCTCGTTGTTCAGGACAGCTCGAGAGAGAATTCAACATGCGATGGTTCTGTGTACTGTGGGACTTGCTTTCTTTCCAGATGGACAAAATTATGTGAATGTCAGAATAGTTCAGCTTTTGAGAAGATGGGGAAGTCGACAGACCAGCCGTCTCTCGATAACCATGGCCGCACTTGCTTTTCTATACAAAGGACTGACCCGCTTCACACTTGGAGAGTCCATCCTAGTCGAGGGATGTACCTATGCTCTTCAGTCTTGGTTCCTTCAGCATGTGCCAACCAGAGCTAGTTTGTTCAGATACAATGGCAAAAAACTTCTTCCAGTTGCGCGGTACTGATTCATGATCGATTATCTGCAGGAAGAAGAAGTGGTATGGGACTATTTTGATCAAGAATTATCGCCTCCCAGATACACCTATGCATATGGCAAGAGATTCAAGTTGCTTGGTTCATTCTTCTGTGCTTACTATCATCCGGAGCGGTGTGTTCGACAGTTTCCTCAGAGACAAAAGCACATAGAGATGCGGCTGCTATCAGAAGTCGTGCCAGAGTTCGACCTTACATCAACACTGTGGTCCGGAACAAACCATTCTACCAAATATGGCTGAGATTCTTTAATCATTCTCACTCTTTTCTCCAGTCCTCGTGTCTCTGTTGATCATAAAGAGTGGTGGCAAATTGTCTGTCTGCCCCCTCTTTCTCAAGTTTATTATTAATGCAATCATGTTTTCCCTTCAATGAATAAAAAACTTTCAAATTCTTCATTCTTGGTTTGACGACCTCGCCTAGGTTAACGAGGCATAATTTTCAGTTGTTTATTTCCTTTGTGAAGGAATGACAACGCAATTGTCGTGACTCTAGCGGTGACCCAATCCCTAGTAATGGGATGTTCTTTCAATTATCTACCAAATTCTCATCAAATATTTTTCCTATATTCATTTTTATCCTAAATCTTCATTATCGAAATATAATCATCCATCTCATTCTGCAGAGAATATCGGTATTTCCAAGTGGTTCAGGTCAGATCAAGCAAGAAGACACCACTGTATCAGTGCATCAGTGATTTTAGAAGCAGGCAAGAAGAAATGGATCCTCCAAGATCTGCCAGAAGATAGATTCCGAATGATAGGGATGACATTGATCCTACTGCATATCAAATGTTCAAGAAAATGATGATTAGAATGATGTCTGAGCAAGCTGAAGACAGTCTTAAAAAGGCTCCCATCAAGGAGAAGACATATGTCTCATTCTCTCAGAATATCACTGGCAAGAGTAACGAGTGATTTGACACGTGTCTGCCCAATATTTTATTCTCGCTGGTGTCCTCTATCATCATGGATTCAGTTCTGAGTATTCCAGATGTCTGGACGAAGAAGAAGCCAAAGAAATTATGCGATAGGCACACTAAGTCATTTGCGGTGATCACGTCGGCTACCAAACTCTTATCAAGCAAATCATCCGGGCATGATATTATTGGAAGACTATGTAGCAAGATTGCTACCATTTTGTGAAGAAGTGTGCTCTATGCCAGATACATGCACCTTCCGTTCATGCGCCAGCAACATATTTGCAATCTGTTATCTCTCAATGGCTATTTTCTATGTGGGGCCTTTGATGTTGTGGACCCCATCACTTCTGCTTCAAACAGCTACAAATATTTTCTTGCCGCAACAAAATATTTTACTAAATGGGTTGAAGCTATCACTCTACGCATAGTAGAAGGTCGACATGTAGTCTCGTTCATCCACAAAAATATCCTATGTCGTTTTGGCATACCACATGATATTGTGTCAGATAATGGCAATCATTTCAAGAATGAGAAAATGAGAACTTTCTGTTCGAAGTTCAAAATCCATCATCATTTCTCCGCTCCTTATTATCCTCAAGGGAATGGTCAGGCAGAGGCCACCAATAAAATTCTTATTAGAATCTTGAAGCGAACTTTGAAAACAGGTCGTGACTGGCATGAGAAGATCCATGATGCATTGTGAGCATACCGAACCATCATTTGAACTCCCACTAATGCTACTATGTCAGAACTTGTCTACGGAACTGAAGTAGTATTGCCTCTACATGTTCAAAACCTGCCTTGAAGTTCACATCACTACTGGAGTTATCGCTTGATCAGTATCAGTAGCAGCGACTGGTACAACTTGATTTGCTCGATGAAAGAAGACTCAGAGCAGCAGAGCACGCTCAATCATATCGTCAGAGGATAGCCAGACAATATGCAAAATTTGTCATTCAAAGGAAATCTTGAGTCAATGATCTAGTGCTCAGATCAACGGCCTATCTCAAGCACCGTCTAGGTGGCAAATGGTTGCCGAATTGGGAAGGTCCCTATGTTGTCAAAGAGGCATTATATCGTAACTTATATCGGCTCATCAATGCCGACAGAGTGGAATTACCAGATCCCATCAATGCTCAACATTTGAAAATTTTCTATACTTAAATTCTCTATTCCATCCTTTGTAATTCCTCAATATATTTTCTTCAATAATGGTCAAATTCTTCTTTCCCAGTTACACTGGGGCATTATTTTGAAAATTGTTTTCAAAACATCTTGTATGCAGGCAGGATCAAACAAATCTTGCATTTTGCATGCATGTGCATCCATTTACATCATTTTGCATTCATTTGCATACATTTGCATTCATTTGCATTTGCATGCATTCATTCGCATACATATGCATCATATTCATTTCCCCTTCAGGTTAAGGGATAAACCTGAGTTTCCCCTTCAGGTTAAGGGATAAACCTGAACTACCCATTCAGGATAAGGGATAAATCCTGAGACCCCGACAGTTGTCTAAGTCATTGTGAGGATGAAGATTGAAAATCTCTCATCAGAATCAGTTGGGTAAATTTTCAAAATCCACTGTTCATGCTGGTAAGATTTTCAAAAACCAGTGTTCGTGCTGGTAAAATTTTCTAAATCCAGTGTTTTTGCTGGTAAATCTTCAAAATCCAGTGTTTGTGCTGGTAATTCTTCCAAAAACAGTATTCGTACTGATCCATTTTCAAAATCCAATACTTATACTGGTTCATTTCCAAAATCCGGTATTCACACTAGTACATCTTTCAAAATCCAATTGTTATTGGTCGGACTTTCAAAATCCAATTTTTATTGGTCAAACTTTCTAAATCTGGTTTATTGGTTAATGTTTTCAAACCTAATCCATGCTAGTCTAATTTTTCTTTGGGATTCGAGTTCCGACTCAAATTTCCTTTCCTTCTAACCGGTCTAGTTTTCCTTCGAGATTCGAGTTCCGACTCGAGTTTTCTTTTTTTCTAATTAATCTACCTTTCCTTCAGAATTAGAGTTCCGACTCGAGTTTTCTTTTTTTCTAATTAATCTACCTTTCCTTCAGAATTAGAGTTCCGACTCGAATTTCTTTTCCTTTCAAATTGATCCATTTTTTTCCTTCAGGATTCGAGTTCCGACTCGAATTTCTTTTCCTTCCAAATTGATCTACTTTTCCTTCAGAATTAGAGTTCCGACTCGAATTTCTTTTCCTTTCAAATTGATCCATTTTTTTCCTTCAGGATTCGAGTTCCGACTCGAATTTCTTTTCCTTCCAAATTGATCTACTTTTCCTTCAAAATTCGAGTTCCGACTCAAATTTCTTTTCCTTCCGCAATGGATCTAGTTTTCCTTCGAAGATTCGAGTTCCGACCCGAGTTTTCTTTTCCTTCCGAATTGGTCTAGAAAATTAGAGTTCTGACTTGAATTTTCTTTCAAATCCAATTCAAATGTCTAGAATTGGTCTAGAAACTTAGAGTTCCGACTCGAATTTTCTTTCAAAACCCAATTCATTTAGTTTTTCCTTGAAGATTTGAATTTCGATTCGAATCTTCCCTTAAAACCCAGTTTAGCACCTGATTCATTCAAAGCTCCCAAGTTGAATCCTTCCTTCTTAAACTATGGTCTTTAGGTTAAATACCTATGGAATTGATAGTTCGAAGGTCGAACCTCTGCTGAACCAATGTGATCCCTAGGTTGAATTCCTATGGAATTGATAGTTCTTAGGCTGAATCCCTATTGAACCCATGTCGTTCCCAGTGAACCAATGTCATTCTCAACAGAACCAATGTTGTTCTTAGGCTGAATTCCTATTGAACACATATTTTTCCCGGTAAGACAATTCTCAATTTTGACTTCCAGGTCATCCAATTTCCAATTTTCCAATTTCCAAATCTCTAATTTCGCACTTCGGGTCACTCAATTTCCAATTTCGACCTTTGGGTCAATCAATTTCAATTTTGACTTTCGGGTCAATCAATTTCCAAAATTCCAATTTCGACCTTCAGGTCAATCAATTTCCAAATTTCCAATTTCGACCTTTGGGTCAATCAATTCCAATTTTGGGCTTCGGGTCAATCAATTTCAAAATTTCCAATTTCAAAATTTCCAATTTCCAATTTCCAATTTCCAATTTCCAATTTCCAATTTCCAATTTCCATATCCAATTCCAATTTCGGCCCTTGGGTCACCCAATTACCAATTTCAGACCTCCGGGTCAACCAATTTCCAAATTTCTAATTTCGATCTTCAGGTCAATCAATTTCCAAATTTCCAATTTCGACCTCCAGATCAACCAATTGTCAAATTTTCAAATTCGACCTTTGGGTCAATCGATTCCAATTTAGACCTTCGAGTCAATCAATTTCCAATTTCCAAATTCCAAATTTCCAATTTCTAATTTCCAAATTCCAAATTTCCAATTTCCAATTTCAAATTTCCAATTTCCAATTTCAAAATTTCAAATTTTTAATTTCCAATTTCGACCATTTTGGTCACCCAATACCAATTTCAGTCATTTCCTATTGCGAGAGACCCTTTTTACAGGGAGAGTTCAGGGGAGCTCGTTCTTTTCGCATGCTATCCTTTGTTCACCTAGCCCCTTTTCAGGGAGAGTTTGAAGGGACTCGTGTCTATGTGAACCGTTTGCAAAACAAAATTCCAATTTCATACAAGGAACCCTTAGTTCAGGGAGAGCTTCGACGGAAGTTCGCTTTCCTTGTGACCATAATTTCATACTAGGCCATTTCATCGTGAAGGACTCTCTTTTCGGGGAGAGTGTGATGGACTCGTTCCTTCATGACCAATTCACCGACCTCACCATTACCGGACCCCTTTCCATAAGAGAAGCCTAATCTTAGGAAGTTTTGACGAAAGCTTAATTTCTCTTCGAAAGTTCATTTTGCAAACACCTCCTCTTCATAGAAGAGAGGAGTAATTCCTATTTCCAATTTCTGAATCTTCTTCTTTGGGGAAAGGAGAAGAAAAATTTTGTCATGGATGTGTTGCATTGTGCTTGAAATACTCGCTTCCATAAATGATTTCAAGAAAATTTTGCCAAATTGTCATTAAATATTTGTTGATTTCAAAATCTTTATTGCACAAAAACATTACCTCAGAATACCTTCAGTATTACTTCCGAAAAGACAAAGCTTTCGCAGAAAAGGATTTAAAATTCAGAATCTTTCTATTGGTCGACCAAAAGGATAAAGAATAAATCCTCGATATGGCCAGCAAAGGAAATTCAATGTTGTTGCAAAGCCATGAGTGATCGGTATTGATCGTAGTCAATCGCACATTTTTAAAGATCATTCTTGGAAAATAAAGCAGTCGAAATATCCTGGGTGATATAGAAAAATCCATTCAATCCCTATATCTCCTCAATCACCTAAAGCTGAAATTAAATATCTGCAAAAGGGATCTCTCAACTGTCGTCAAGATGAAGGCGAATTAGGCGAGTAGACCCCCGGGGTCAAAGAAGATTTGGATCATCTCCAAGATGAAGGAGTTTGTGACGGATCCTTCTAGAGAAAGTTCAGAGCACCGTCAAGATGAAGGCGACTGCGATGAGCCTCCCGACAAACCCTAAAAGATATTTAATTTCCGCTATCATCAAGAGATTTCCAACCAATGAGCCAATAACCATCGATATAATTTCTAAGAGAAAAAGAAGGATCAGAACATCTCCAAGATGAAGGAGTTTGTGACGTACCCTTCCAAAAAAAAGAGAGAGAAAAGTCAGGACATCTCCAAAATGAAGGATGATATAATAAAATCCCCAAAAGCCTAAGAGAACTCTAATTCTGCCAAAAAAAAAAAAAAAAAAGAGAAAAAAAAAAGTGGACAGAAAGATCATCATGAAAAAAGAATCTCAGGATATCAGACTGTTGAATCTACCAAGAATCCTCTTTAAATTTTGTGAAATTCTATTATCAATATTCTTTCACCAATTGCTTTCACAATATCAAGAATACCCTCTTTTCTGCTCATATCAAGAAAATTGATAGCTTCCTTGAAAGAAAGCCAATCGCAAGCAATTTGAATTCGAATCTTGATTCTACGGAGTTAAGCCCAGTCGGAGGTAATACTTCAGGTAGAAAAGAGGGAATATTTTCAAAATAATGTGCATCATTTTCAAATATTTTGAATCAACAATAATTTTCAACATTTTGACAGTATTTTCTAGCCATCCTGACGTGAAGCGCGAGCTTGAGGTTCATCTTTGGCGCATCCTGACATCAGTTGTTATCCCTTTTTAGGACTTGATAACGGGAGTTTTTAAGATTCCTTCCCTTTTGTTGGTATAATCTGAGCGCATGGGCTCTCAGATTCGCACACTTTCCTGTGTCCTCACTGTCCCACCATAGACAGTCCAATTTCGGCTTGAGGTTAAGCCACCAATAATTTTCTCGCAAAAGGTCATCAATTTCAAAAGTTATTTAGTCTCAGCAATGAAGCGCCAAAAATCAAACCCCTTTTCAAGCTTTAGGGACCCCAATTTCATCCTTTTGCAAAACCCCTATCGGACTCATTGTGCGGAGATCCGAAGGTTCCATCATGGTTTCTTCCTTCGAGGATTCCATTCATTTTCCGCCCAATCAGGATAAGGGAACAAACCTCAGCCTCCTTTGATGAGGTATTTCATTTTCCGCCCAATCAGGATAAGGGTACAAACCTGAGCCTCCTTTGATGAGGTATTTCATTTTCCGCCCAATCAGGATAAGGGTACAAACCTGAGCCTCATTTTGATGAGGTATTTCATCTCCCAATCAGGATAAGGGTACAAACCTGAGCCTCCTTTGATGCAGTATTTCATTCCCCGGTCAGGTTAAGGGTCAAACCTGAGCTTCGTTTCTACACGAGGTATTTTTTGTCCCATCCAGTTTAAGGGCAAAACCTGAATCTCACTTCTTTTGAGGTAAAAATTTTCTTCTTTATTCTTCATTTCATATCTACCATTTTCATCAGGGCTAATATTTTCATATCCAGTCAGATCCTTCTAACTGGGGCATTTTTATAGCCCAAATTTGGTGTGTTTTTCTTTGCCACTAAGCTCGTCTTCAAGCCGGCTTAGTAGCAAAGAGGGGCATCTGTAAACACCCCAAATTTTCATCAACCATTCTTAAATAACCCTCCTCGTGCAGTGCCAACCCTGTTAGGTCAGTGTAGGAGTCAAACCCTGAGTTAGTTTTAGAAAATTACCACTTTAGCCATTTTTCATTAGAAAAATTACCATTTTACCCCTAGGTCATCCTGAACCCCAGTCAGTCGGAGTCAATTAAGCTCATTGGTTAGTTCAGAACATTTAGAATATCAGTCATTTCAAATTCATTTGAGCTCATAGTGAGAAAGTCATTTTCATTTCTGATCATTCTTGCCAAAATGGGATCATTTCTTCAGAAATGAGCTCATTTCTTGCTCAAATCCAAGCCAATTGTCTCTGAGTCAGTCATTCATAGTCATTCATACTTTCCAAAGTCTAACTTGAGCTCACCAGAAGTTCCAGCGCTCCAGTTTCAGTTCAAAACCATTTCTAAGTGTTCAGGAGCCCATTTTAGTCCATTTCAGCTCTTTCAGCTGAAATTGAGCCGAGTTCAGTCAGTTGAGCTAGTGTTTGAGCCTTGATTTTAGTTCATCTCAGTATTACTGACCTTTGTTTTAGCTCAAAGCCAGTTCAGGTTCGTAATTCACTTCATTCTAAGAATCATTCCATACCATTTCTCTAAAAATGGCAGCTTTTCTTGAAAATTCAGTTGGAAAGGTCAGTTGAGTCAGTGTCTGGTGGGTTCAGTTGAGTTCTGAAACTCTAAAACTCAGCTCAATCTAGCTCATATCAGTTCAATCCAGCTCGAACCCCAATTTTCAGTGTCACTCTGACCCAGTAGAGTCCCGAAAACCATTTCTTGAGCTATTTTGCAAATTTTATCAATTTTAATGCTTTTTAAACTGGTATAGCTGCCAATCGGGGTCTAACATCTAAAATTCTCCATTCAGGGTCTGCATTTCGCATGCCATTTCTCATCATTTCATATCATTTCTTAGCATTTCATAACATTTCATTTCATTTTCGAAGTCCAGAACTTCAGTTTTATAAAATTCAATCCAGATTGAGTTTTAAAAGTTTTTAGAAATCAATTTCAAACCTCGGGTTTCCAAAATTGACATTTTCACCCCGAGAGTCTAAATTTGGAAATATTTTCTCAAGAAAAATAATCTGGATTTCTTTCAAAATCAAATTTTCAAATTTTATACTGGATTTGCTTCGCAATGAGCTATTGAACTTCAAAATCTGAGCTCGTTTAAAAACTGCCAAAAATAGCTCGTTTCGTTTTAAAAATATTTTTTTTCTTGAGAAAAACAATCTGGATTTATTTCAAACACAACTTTTTGAATTCTACACTGGATTTGCTTCGCAACGGGGTATTGAACTTCAAAATCCGAGCTCGTTTCAAAAACTGCCAAAAATAGCTCGTTTCGTCTAGAAATAAATTTGGAAGTATTTTCTTGAGAAAAACAATCTGGATTTCTTCCAAAATTAAATTTTTAAATTCTACATTGGATTTGCTTCGCAATGAGGTATTGAACTTCAAAATCCGAGCTCGTTTCAAAAACTGCCAAAAATAGCTCGTTTCGTCTCGAAACTTTCTGAAAAAGACTATTTTACCCCTCTAATCGTCAAAATGAATTTTAAAATCAGAATTTGGACCCGCTCTGAGATGGCCCATTCATTTACATTTCTACTTTATTAAAAAAATGTTTCTTTTTATTTGTTTGTTTTGTTTTTATTGATTTTTATTTTATTTTATTTTGTTTTAGAGAGGAGGTGGGACCCACAAGGTGGTCACCTAAGCCTCCAGCCCCTTTTCCTCTTCATTTCCTTTCTTTTCTTTCCCTTTCCTTCTTCCTTTCTTTCCTTTTTTTTTCCCTTCTTTCTTTCTTCTTCCTTTTTCTTTCTTTCTTTCTTTTCTCCTTTCTTTCCTCTCCCTCCACTCACGTATAACACTCTTCCAACCCCCTCTTCTTCTTTCCCTCTCCTTTCTTCCCCTTACTTTCATTTTCCTTCTTCCCCTCTTCTTTCCTTTTCCTTCCCTTCCTTCTTTCTCCTTTCTTCCCTACCTCCTTTCCATCTTTTTCAAAAAAAAAACAAAATGGCTACAGCCATTCACGTATGGCTGTAGACAAAAAAATAAAGTCAGTTATTATTATTAGCAACTTAGGTTTTAATGAATTAAAACCTAAGTTACTAACCAAAAAAAAAAGAAAAAAAGACACGGTTGGCTGCCTCCCACCACTTAACGCCTCTCTTTCTTTCTTCCAGCTCTCTCTCTCTCTTTCCTTCTTTCTCATCACCCTATCTTCTCCCATTAGCTGCAGCCATCTTCAACACATCAAGGGGCAGCTGCTTCTTCAATCAGCCACAGCCTCCTCTTCAATAGCTACCAACCTTCTAATAGCCACCATACAGCCACTACACAAGGATCGTCCAGCCTCTCCTTCAGCATCCACGCCCAGCAGCAGCCATGCAGCTTCTCCTTGCAGCAATCTCCAGATTTCACCATTGTAGCAGCACCATCTTCCTACAGCCCCAACTCTTCAATCGATTCCACACCAGCCGACAGCCACTTCCACAAGCCATAGCTCCAGCCAGCAGCATAGCAACAACCTCCTTCAAGTCTAGCACTTCCCAGCAGCCACTTCAATCATCACAATAGTCACCATCCCTAGCAGCTTCTCCACCTCAAGGTAGCCCCTCCAACCTCCAACTCCTTGGCTACCTTGGTACCGGCACCACCCAGATTGCAGTCCATCCATTGGTGCAGCACATCAGCTCCAACAAGCACAAGCCATCACTCCATCCGGTGATCACTTGCTTCGGTCGGTGCAGCAATAAGCATCAAGCTTATTCCAAAGGAGCTCACACCTTCATTGCTGTTATTTCTCCATTGTCCGCAGCCGAACTCTCAAGGAGACCCTCTTTGGTCTTTTGCTTCAACCGACCCAAGGTAAGATCCTCGCATCGTTAGTACTTGTTTGATGAAGTTTATGATTTTTTTTTTTATCTTTTATGTCAAGGCTATCTAGGTGAGAGGATCCATCCGATGGATGGATCAGATCCATTTCACTTGTAGCCGATATCAAAATAAGCATCATACCCTCTCAACTTTTATTTCATTTTCTGTTTATTTTCATGTCGATTATACATTTGTAGGCATTACATTTATTTTATTTTATTGCTTTATGCGTGTTTCATTGGTCTCATTAATATTTACCTAGAGAACTATAGGTTTTGATTTTATGCATGGAGTCCAGTTATTATTTTATGCTTTATTTTTTGTCAATAAATTCTAAAACTTTTGCTATGAATGCTTCTATTTGTCTGCAATCTTCTAACAAAAATTCGGATTGATTTAATGTATGTAACTTCATTTTAAAAATCAAATCCTAAACCAGGTTTTCTGTTTCTCTGAACTTCCAATTTCTGCTTTAGCAGACAAAACCCATAAAATCTTCCCCTGTGGAATATTCAAATTGTCCTCCAAAAATCATAGTAGATTCACAATGTAATCTACTAATGATCTGGAAATTTTGAGATTTTTGCAGTTAGTTTTGCTCTCTGTAAAAAATCGGATTTCTCAGACCCTTGGGAAAATCTTGATTTTCTTTTGTCAGGGTATAGACAGACCCTAATGCACCGATTCCGCCCAATCTGTAGCTTGTATGCAAACACTTTCAACATAAAAGTTGTTTTTAACATAAGGTCCTGTCATTTCTCAAAATTTGGGAATTTTTGGATCTGTTTCAGTATTTTTTACGAATTTTTAATTTCTGTCTAACAGATTTCAATGTCCAGAAATTCCAGAGATTTAGGTCTCTGATAACAGTATGGCCTTTTCCAAACCATAGCTTGAATCCCAATGGTGTCAAAAACTCAAATCTTATTATGTTTGTCAGGGACATTTTCCCACAATTTTCGTCTTTTTCCCATCTGTTTACTATTTTTCCCACATTTTCTACTGAAACCTGTATGTTTCCCCTAAATCCTAGAGTCGCCGGATTCCGATCCAACTTGCCGGAGTGGCACAGCTCCGACTATAGATCAAAACTAGAAAGTGTAAAAGGGAAAAATCCTTTCCTTACTGTCTTTCGTCACCCCATAAAATTTAGGAAATTTTTATGGAAGTTTGATATCCTAAATTCCCTTTAGAATCAACATTTTAGGCAAAAATCATAAAATTTAGGGTTTTTTATTTGAATTTCCATATTTTAAAATACAAAAAAATAGATCTTCGAGCTCCATTATGTTTTTAGGGTTATTTTAGGTGTCCATGTAAAATTTGGTTTAATTCCAAGATCATTTGCTCCATGTGTTAGTTTATTTTTAAATTCAGAAGCGAAAATCAGGCGAAAATCAGGTTAAATTTGATATTTTATGATATTTTCGCCATTTTAGGGTTTTTATCGTGTACATAAGCATCTAGAATCATATTAGGGTTAATTTCAATCTCATTTGCATTTCATATTTTTCAATTTTGCAAAATTTATTTCAGAAAACCCTGGTTTCAAGGCCATAGTCTTGTTATCGGGGGTATTTTGGTCATTTTGACCTAAATTTCGAAATTTCAATTTCTAATTCCATAAATTTTCATGCATATCATCATATTTCATCATATTATGTTTGATTTATTTCATTTGATTTTCAAATTTCCAAAATCTACAAAATTTCTTTCAAAAAACCTTGATTCTACGGTCATCAGGGGTATTTTGGTCATTTTGACCCCAATTTAGAATTTTCAAGTTTATTTTTAAAATTTATTCATTATTTATTATGTTTATATCAAAGGGAGTATGAATTTGGGTTTATATCTGAATAATATCTGATAATTTCCCATATTTTCGGATAAATTCAAAAAAACCTACATTTTTGTGCTAACCTTGTTTTCTAGTTTTGCAGAAACATTCAAGAAGAAGACTTAGTTATTTTATTTCTTTATTTTATTCAATTCAATGTAAAAAAAAATTAATGTAATATTTGGAATAAGAGTTACATTTCTGCTTATAATAGGACTGCATTGCATATAGTTGAATTTATGCAAATTTCAATATGTGATGTATGATTCATGCACATTATTTCAAACTCTCTATGGTTTACACGAATGGCACGTGCACAAGCTTTTATGGAGTTTATAAACTCGGTGGGATTCATATTTATGGCCATAGTCAGAATACAAAGAAAACCAAGATTTATGATCTTTATATCAGCCACATTCAGCCTACACACTTAGGCTAACTTCAAAATGCACTGCATTTCTCAAAGTTTTAAAAGGATTTCCCAATTTCTCAATTAAAATTCCCTTTTCAAATTCATATTCATTCATTCATATCATTCAAATTGCATCATTTTCCAAATCATTTCCCAATTCCATTGCAGAAAAATCAGTTTTCCCAAGAATTTTCAAGTCTTTCTTAGGATTTGATTTTCTCAGAATCCTAAGTTTTCAAATGACATTCCAAAGCATTTCCCAAGTTCAAATCAAGACTTTCCAATGTTTTTTAAAATTCTCAAATTTCAAAATCCCAAGTTTTCAGAAATCGATTTTCTCAGATTTCCCATTTTCCTGAGGATCTAGTTTCCTGAGAATCCATTTTCCATTTCAAAAGTCATTTTCCAATGATTTTCTTGATTTTCTCAAGATTCTCAAATCCATTTTCTCATAAAAGCAATTCCAACTTTCTAATCTCAAAACCAATTTTCTCAGATTTTCAAGTTTTCCTGAGAAATCACTTTCCAATGCAAATTTCTGATTTCCAATGAAATTCAATGATTTTCCCAGAAACTCCAATTTCTAGCACTTTTCCAATCATTTTCCAGCGTATTTCAATTTTCCAAAGCAAACACCATGTTTCTCAAACTTGCATTATTTTCAAAATTCCATAGCACAAGCCTGATTCTTTGTGCATTCTAGGAAAAATAGAGCATAATTTAGATATTTGAGTCAAGTTAAAGCACATAATTGGTCTTTGGTTCAATTACCCCTGGTAAAGGCGTCAAGAACGGTTGAACCTCGTACCGACAGGCGGATCTCATTCCACGGAATTTTCCCGCAAATTTTCAAAACGGAGGCGAGTAATTTTCAAAACCAAATTCAAAACTTTGGTCGAGTTTGACTCGCGAAATTCATCTCTTTCTCGCAAGGGAGGGGAAAAATTTTGCGATGATAACAGGAGGAAATAGGGATTAGAAAGGAAAAGAGAAGGAAGAGAGAGAAACCACAAGAGAGAGGAAAATTTTTGCGATGATCACAGTTCTGGCGATCGTGATGGGACAAGTCTTCGTCCGGTCGGATCTATGCCTTTGCTTTGCTTTCATATTATCTAAGTCTTTATTCTTTCAACATCAACTTCAATTACATGCAAACCTTAGGAGCCTAGACTTTGTCCTAAGCTGACATCATTGCATATAGGATCTAAGTATGGTTTGGTAGGACCATATTGAGGAGATTATTTCATGTTCACGTTAGATCTAGGTCTGAAATGCAACTCTCCTCAATTCTAAGGGATTGAATGTAAACAATGTATGCAAGTGTATGCTTCTTTTCATTTAAATTTCTATCTCTTTAGGACTTGCATTAGAGCTTTTCTGGTTTTATCTGCATGTTGAACATGTTTTTTAAAACATCCCTACCTATATTGTCCCGGTCTTCACGTTGCTGGGTTGTCTCACTGAACCATAGTTCGGGAGAGAGCCTCACAACTGAACCACTTATTTGGGTTCGCGCCCCCCTACCACGTACCTAAGGGCCATAGTCCGAGGTATATCGGTAGGTGCTCAAGGATGTTGGGAAGCCATTACCCTAGAACCGGAGAACTACTTCTACGCCACGTACTTCGAGCTTCAGCTTGAGTATATCGGCGTACCTTGATTGGAATTAGATGATCTGAACCATAGAGTCAGGATTAAGGTCCTACAAGCTATTTCAACTATTGCATTTAGAGTCAGCCTTTTAGGGAGTGTTGTGTGCGCATCATTGTTGTTGCAGCTCTGATTGTGCGATGTTTCCTTGTATTCTCTTATATATATCAAACTTTCTCAAAACCATGGGTATATTATTCAAAAATTTCTCCTTATTTTCAAAACCCCCAGGTATATACTTCTCCTTTACCTACATTCTTTTCTCTTTTGCGTCAAGTTTCCTTTAAAAACCCTGGAAAGTCTTTTTCTAAGTCCCTTGATCTTTCAAAATTTTTAGTATTTATGTTTACCCTCCTCTTTCATCAAAAGTCTGACCATAAGTCTTGCATTTTATCTGATTCTCTTCCTCTTTTTCCTTAGTATCATTCCGATGGCGTTTGAATCTCTCGATGCTATCTTTCCCAGGAATCATGTCTTCTATCAAATTAGGGATGGAACCCCGAATCATCGGGTTATCCAGTCTCATTCCTTCTTCCCTCGGTCGTATTATTCTTGGTTTGCCACCTTCTCGCGTATGTTCCCAGACCGCTTGGATGACTGTGGATTAGAGATGGCATCGACAGTAGGCAAGCGAACCATCAACGGAAGTTTAATTTAGGCAATGGCAGAGCGATGGAATCCATGTACCTGCACATTCTGGTTTCCATGGGGAGAGATGTCTCTGCTAATGGACGAGTTCAATGATATCATGGGATTACCAGAGCCAGCTGGTCAGCCAGATGATCCGATCGAGCAGCAATTCCTGATCAATGTCAAGGGGACAGATGTTCGAGAAGCCTTAGCCAGAGCGACAGGGAGCAGATATTGGCCTCTCACCGAGATCAATGGAAGTCGGTTTATCGACCTGTTCGGACTCTATTGCAAGTATGGAGCCTACGAGGAAGCTGACACCTTGTCCCGAGCAGCGAAAGAAAGAATCCAGTATGCCATGGTCCTATGCACAGTAGGATTAACATTCTTTCAAGACGGTCAGAATTTCATCGATGTCAGAGTCGCTCAACTCTTTCGAAGATGGGGAAGCAAGCAGACCCGTCAGCTTTCAGTATCCATGGTGGCTCCAGCCTTTCTCTACAGGGGCTTAGCTCGTTTTGCCCTCAGAGAGACCATTCTGGTGGAAGGATGCACGTATGCTTTGCAGTCTTGGTTTTTGCGACATGCGCCGTCAAAAGCCGGTTCCTTCAGATTCAGCAGCAAGAAGCCGAAGTTTGTGGTTCAGTACTGAACTTTGATCGAGAGTCTGCACCAGGAAAGAGTCAGCCCCTCGCTACACTTATGCTCGTAGCAAGCGTTACAGATTGCTTGGTCCTTTCTTCTGTGTCGACTATCAGCCAGAGAGGTGTCTCAGACAGTTCTTGCAGCGGCAAGTTCGCGTCAACACCCGCTTCCCGACAGGTCACATGCCAGAGTTTGATCTGCAGTCAGATCAATGGTTTGGGGCATACCATGTAACCAAATACTCTTGGGACTCCTTCATTCCTTTGTCTATATTTTCTGGTCCTAATGTATCTTTGGAATATCGAGAATGGTGGCAAATTGTCTGCCCACCTTCTCTTTGTATTTAAATTTTGTCATCAATAAAAATGCAACTTTTGTTCTGATAAAAAGCTCTTTATGGCCAAATTTTATTCTTCTATTTTTGTTTTATATAGTCACGATCCCCATGACGACCTCATCCCTAGTGATAAGACTTCTTTCTTATACCCTTCTTCGGTTATCTCTCATCGTGATGGACGACCTCGCCTAGGTCATAAGGCACATTTTTGTTGCCATAAAATGGTGACACAATTATCGCAAAATTTGTGATGACCCGATCCCTGGTGATGGGATAACTTGTTTAATTGTCTGTCAATTCCTCCTTTTCTGTCCTTTTCTCAAAGGGTCGCATTTTCAAAAAAAATCTTCGAGCTCTAACCATCCCTTTATTTTTACAGAAATCATTGGCATTGACAAAATAGTTCAGACCAGAGCTAGAAGAGAGACTGCCCCTCAGCACAGCGACAGCGATGCCGAGGCAACAAACTCTCCTAAGTCAGTCAGAGGGCAGAATCAGAACTAAACCGATGATATAGATTCTGCCATGTACAACCTATTTAAAAGAATGATGGCCAGAATGATGTCAGAGCAAGCTGAGGCCAGTCAGAAGGAGGATGTTCCGAAGAGCAAACCGAAGAAGAAAGCTGTGAAAAAACCAGTCAGGATCGTTAGAAAGAAAGTCCAGCCTGACACCACTTCTGAGGAATCAGAATCAGCCGAAGAAGAATCAGAAGAAGAAGAAGAAACCGAAGACAGTTTGTCTACCCTCAGAATCCTCCGCAGCAGTTTGTGAAGATCGCTGCAGAACCCGAATCAATAAACAAGCCTATTACAGCTAATGATCTGATGCAAGAGCAAATGAAAGAAATGAATCGGGTCATCAAGGATATTCAAGCCAAAAGCAAAGGCAAGCAGACTTACTCTGGTGAAGACTTTTACAATGGCCTAGATGGGGATGACAATCTGGAAAATCTCCCTCGCAAGTTCCTCAAGTTTGACGGAACCGGCAACCCGAAGGCTCATTTGGCCACTTTCTATGCTGAATGCGGTCGTTTCAGGAAAGACAGCCGGGCGTTATTCATTTGCTTTCCTCGCAGCCTAGAGGGTGTAGCAGCCAGGTGGTATGCAGACCACATTAATCCTATCAAACTACGAGAGTTCAATAAAGTTGTTAATTTGTTCATCGAGTGCTTCATGTTCAATGTCGAAGCGTCACCAACTCTCAACCATCTGTACAATTTAAAACAGAATAAGATTGAGAAAGTCAGTGAATTTATTCACAGGTGGAGAAGCACCTGTAACAGAATGAAGGTTCTCGTCCCAGAAGAGTACGCCCTGCAGATTATTTTAAACAACTTTGTTCAGCCTTTAAGGAACCTCATTTCTACATCGCCTGCCAAATCATTCATCAAACTAATTGAGAGAGCCGAATGGCTCGAGACCGGCTTGGACAATGGCCTGTGTGAAGGATATTCTTTTGTCAGAGGGAATCTTTATCAAAAGAAGAAGGCGCACGTCGCCTATTCTACAAAGTTTTTGGATCATGGCAGCGGCTCTAATAGCAAGAAGAGCAAGAAAAACCGCAACAAGAATGACGGATACTCTAGGGCTAAAAGGATCAATTCAGCAGCTCAAAAAGGGAAATTTGTAAAGTCGCAGCCTGTTCAAGCAGCGCCACAGCCAGAAGCAAAACAACAAGAAAAGCCAAAACACGAGGGATGGAGTTATGATCGAGAGTTTACCGCTCTTGAGCAATCCCGCGAAGACATCTTGGAATATATGATGTCAAAGGGAATGATCAAACTTTCCAAGGTGGCAGATCCTCAGGTCACTATGGGCAAATGGACTGACAAATTCTGCAAATTTCATCGGACTGTGGGGCATGACACAGAGCACTGCTTTGTCTTGAAGAACATCATTCAGGACTGTATTGACAAGAACTTGTTAATCGAGGATGAAGAACAACCGGAAATCTTGTCCAAGTCATTTCCCAAACATTCAGCTTCAGTCATCACAGAGCAGACATTTTCTCTGCAAGGTAGCATTCAACCATGTTCCAGTCAGGACATTCGGGATCAACATCAGGTCTTGGTTCTTCGTCAAGCGCAGTCTTCCGCCAAGAGGGTGGATATTACTGCGTTTTCCAGCAACAAGAAAACAACCAAGGAACCAGCCAAAGTAGCGACAGAAATTGCCAAACAAGTTCCCAGGATTCCAAAGTGCTTCGTCAAGGCAGCTTCGAAGAAAGAAGAGGCTTCAGGGTCAGTTCAGAAGCCAATTACTGCTTTATCCAACATCTCTATTCTGGATCTGACCCATGCTTCCCTAGAGCACCAGCAAGTGCTAGAAGACCTGCTCAAAAAGATTAAGGTCAAGCCTAGCACAACACCACAGGACATGGCTCAAATCGTCAATGAGGTCATGACAAATGCACCAATCACATTTTCCGATGAGGACTTGCCAAAGCCTCATTCATTTCACAACAATGCCTTATACATAGTGGTGCGAACCAGGGGCATGACAGTCCCTCATGTGCTAGTGGACGGGGCAACAACCTAAATATCTGTTCAGAAATGACGGCTAAGGCATTGGGTCTGAAAGAAGAGGAATATACCTCAGATCCGATCACGATCTACGATTTCGATAACTATGGGCAGATAGCCAAGGGGAAGATATTTCTCGAAATCTTCATCAATTATTCAGTGCATATTATGCTCTTCCACGTGGTCAATGTACCGCCCACATACAATCTGTTGCTCAGGCTCACTTGGATCCACAATACCAATGTTGTTCCCTCAACCCTTCACCAATGCATCAAATGGTCAAAGGGAGGCATGATCACCACAGTCCTAGGAGAGGATCCGGAAGAACGACTCCCGCAGCTAATGATTCCCCATCCTAGTTTCATTGCCGACATCCCGAGCATCAGGGAAGTCGATGAAATCAATCTAAGTGAAAGCCTGGACATGCTAAAGTTAAAAGAAATCCAGCTGACAGAAAATGTGGCAACAGTAACCCAATGGCAGGGGCCTCACTTCTTCAAGCTAGGTGGGCGCCTCGACTGCACTTCCTTTCAGGATCACCCTCGTTTCCCTCAGTTCTCAAAAACTAAGAGAGGGTTTGATCTTCTGATGAAACACGGTTATTAGCCCTGTAAACACCCCAAATTTTTCTCCTCATTCAGTATTCATCCATTTCATGTGTCATTGTTTCTCATTGCATGAATTCAGCATATCATTTCATTGCATTGCATGTCATTACATCTCATTTTCGAGATCCAGCACTCTTGTTTTCAAAACATTGAATCCAGATTTGAGTTTTAGAGCTCTTCTTTCAAAAAATCAATTTTAAAACTTGGGTTTTATTCAATATTCTGTCATTTTCCAACCCCAGGACCTTGTATTTCGAAATATTTTCTCAGAAAACAATCTGAATTCACTTCAAATTCAAATCTCAACTGATTTCAATTCTCAGATGAGACCCATTTAGGTGGTGTCGCTTCTGAATTCCTTTGTTTATCAAATTTCTCAGAAATCTAGAGTTTCAATCCGATCAGGACTCTGTCTCAAAGTCCTAGTCCAGTCAGGAGTTTGTTTTGAAGTTTGTTTTTACTCCATTTATTTCCATTTGTTTTCAAAAATTAGGTCATTTTGTAGAGTTCAGTTAATTCAGGACTCTATTTCAGAGTTCTGATCGAGTTAGGAGTCTAACCCTGACAGTATTTTCTGACGTATTTCATCATTTTTGATAAAGTCTTTTCAAAAAATCCTTCATTTGGCTTTTAAAACCCAAAATCTCAGAGTCCTAAAAATCCAGGACTCTAACCCGGAGTTCCAGTTCGCTTAAGACTCTACTTTCAAAACTTTGAATTTCAACTATTGATTTTAACCCCTTTTCAAAGCCATTTTCAGTATTTATTTCAAATTTTTAAAACTCTGATGTGGGGTCCACTCAGTTGGCTCCATATCCAGAGGAGTTCTGACCCAGTTGGAACTCTATGCCATTTCAAAACTTTTGATTTCAAGTTTACTTTTGAAAATCTTTAAAAAAATTCTCTCAATTTCAAGCTTTAAAATCGTTTTTGAAAATTCAAGTGGGGCCCACTCAAGGTGGCGCCACATTTGTAAAAGTCAGGGTTAGACTAGGATTAGTCAATGTCCTACCTAGGTTAGATGTCTAGGTGAGTCAAAATCAATTTTAAAAATCCATTTTATTTAAGTTTTAAACCATTGGTTTTTAAAGGTTTTAAATTCAAGTTTTAAAAACCAAATGTGGGTCCATACTAGGTGGTGCCACATTTGGACTTTCTAGGGTTTAATTAGGTGTTAATTAGGGATTAATTAGAGTCAATTTGGGTTAGAATTCTTCAAAAAAATCATCCTCCCCATGTGGTTTATCAAAAACAATTAAAAAGAGTCCAAAAAAATCAAAACTCTTCCTAAACAAATCCAAAAAAAAAAATTCTATAAAAAGGGGTCTTTAGAGGGGCAAAAGAAGTTCTTTTTCTCTCAAATTTTCGTGGCTTCTCTCTCCTCTCCAGCACCTCCACCTTCCTCCATTGCAGCTTCAGCCCTAAGGTGAGTTATTTAATATTATTTTTTTATTTTTTTATTATTTTTCAATAGATTTCACCATGGAAACTCTTGTGTTCATGGATTTAACCATGGATTTCATCCAAGAACCCCAAAATCAATTCAAGAAGATGATCTAACTCTATTCCATGCTGTTTTTCATGATTTTAATCCATTAGAATCGTTTATTGTATTATTTTTTATATTATTAACTGATAAAACATGTGATATACCCTTTTAATGGGTTAAATCCATGCTTTTAAAGGTAACATCAAATTTCAGCCATTGATTCCCTATATTTTATTTATTTATTTATTTATCCATGTTTATTACACATTTTTCATCATAGAAATAATTTATATTTTACTGTTTTAGTGTTTATTTTATTGTTTTTCATTAGTTAATGCATGTTTTCTCAAGTTTCTTAGATTTCTGTGTGTTTTTAGTTTAGAATAGAAAAGAGCATGCTGTTTTGGATTAAAATATTCACTGTTAATTGCTGATTTGTTTTTATGTGATACATGCGTATGTAAATGAACTACTGTAAAAAAATTAGAGTTTTTGGAATTGGGGAATACTGTCAGAAAAATCAGACATCAAATCGGGTTTTTAAAGCTTTAAAATCATTGTTAAAATCAAGAAGGTAACTTGCTGTGATAATATTTTTCTCATCCTATATCCGATTTGAGATCTGTAAAATGCCATGGATTCATATTAATTAGATCTATCTACAGTGAAATTTTGAGATTTTTTGATATCTGTTTAGTATTTGTCCTCTGACAGAAAGTGTGATTTTAAATTTAAAACTCGTTAGGGTTTACCAAAACCCTAATCAGACTTGTGTTGTTCATAAATCCCAAACCAAAGATCTGATTCATGATTTGTAAAAAGTGAGTATTCTTATTTTTCTGTCTACTATTTACTGTTAAAATTTCAGAAATTTTTGATTAAGTTTTCTATTTATGTCTGTATTTTCAATCTGAAATAGTTGTTTTAACCCTTGTTAGGTTTGTTAGATTCTAGTTCAAATTGCTGGAAGAGTTTCTCCCTAACCGGAGATGGTTTTTTCGATCTGTAAATTGGGAAATCTCTGTTCTTCTTCCTAGTTTATCTCTGTAAAAACACAAAAGTTTTAATGGAGGATTGACCCCTGATTCGGGTCTAACTCTAAAACTGGTTTGTGACCTAGGTTAAAAATTACTTATTTTAGGTTGTTAATGCAATTTTCGGATTAAATTAATGTCAAAAAATTATTTTTATAATTCAAATCCGACATTAGGGTCATAACAAGTGCAAGTACCAATTTTTATGAGTTTTGAAATCTGTTTGATGCCTGAATTGATCAAATTGCAAAACAGGGTACTTGAAAGATCCAAAAACACTGCCAAAATCATGATATTTGTGATATTTCTTGATTTTTGTGTACAAGTTCATGTTTTTAGGGTTTGTTCATGTTTAGAATCATATTAGTATGTTTCATGTTTTATTTTGTGTTATTTCAATCATAAATCTCAATTTTTTATCAAAATCTATTTCAGAAAACCCTGATTTCAAGGCCATAGTCTTGCTATCGGGGGCAATTTGGTCATTTGGCCTCAATTTCGAAATTCTAAACCCTAATTTTCATATTTTTTATCATGTCACATCATATTTAGTTTTATTTATCTTCATTTGAATTTCAAAACTTGCATTTTACAAAATATCTTTCTAAAAGCCCTGATTTCAAGGCCATAGTCTTGTTATCAGGGGTATTTTGGTCATTTTGACCCCAATTTCGAAATTTCAAATTCCATTTTCATATTTATTCAATCTTATTTCATATTTTATCAATTTCGATTTAAGGGAATCATGGAAAAGGCTTATATCTAGCAAAATCCAGTAATTTCCAGATATTGCTCGATAAATCTAGAAAAGCCAACATATCTTAACTAACAAGTTTTCTAATTTTGCAAGAACATTGAAGACTTTATTTTCTTTTAATTTCTTGTATTTAAATTCAATAGTGATGTAAATTAAATTAAATTAAATTTGGAATAAGAATTTAAATTTTAGCTTAGACTAGGATTGCATTGCATATAGTTTAATTCTGCAAATATTAAATGTCTGATGAATGTATCATTCATGCACATTCTTTATAAATTCACTATGGTCTACACGAATGGCACGTGCACTAGCTCTTATGGAGTTGACAAACTTGGTGGAATTTGTATTTATGGCCATAGTCAGAATACGAATGAGACCGAGATTTGTAATCTCTGTATTAGCCACATTCAGCCTACACTCTTAGGCTAATTCAAAATGCACTGCATTTCTCAAAAATACAAAAGGACTTTCTCAATTCCTCAAAATCAAGTCTTTCAAATCCATATTCATTCAATTCATGCATTTGCAAATTCCAATTTCAATTCAGAGAAATCAATTTTCTCAAAAATTTCCTAAGTCTTATTCAAAAATCGATTTTCTCAAAATATGGATTTGCCAATGATATTTCAAGTATTTCCCAAGTTCCAAATTCGATTTTTTCAAGTTATATATTCAATTTCAAAGTTTGAATTCAAAGAAATCAAGTTCTCCAAAGTTATTTCACATTTCTCCGAATCGATTTTCACAAAAACCTCTAGATTCTTCAGAAATCGATTTTCACTTTCTCAAATACAGTATCTCAATCATGATTCACGATTTTCAAAAGTTTATTTTCCAAATATTTTCCAATTTTTGAAGCAAACATCATGTTTTCAAATATGCAGTTTCAGAAATTCATAGCACATGCCTGATTCTTTGTGTATTTAGGAATTAGAATATGGTTTAGACAAGTTGAGCAAAGCTAAGCACATAATTGATCCTTGGTTTAATTACCCTTGGTAAAGGCGCCAGGAACGGTTGAACCTCGTACCGATAGGCGAGTCCCATTCTTCGAAATTATCCTGCATTTTAAAACAGAGGTGAGTTATTTTCAAAATCTTTTTCAAAGGACAGTTTGACTCGCAAAAAGTAAAATTTTTGCGATGATAACAGGTTTGGCGACCGTGATGGGACCTGTCTTCACCTGATCAATTGTGTGCTTGACTTAGTTCAAATTGTCAAAATCATGTTCCATGGAATGTCAGCTTTTATTTCATAATATCATGTGAACCTAGGAGCCTAGACTTGAACCCAGTTGACATGGATTGCATGTAGACTAGGCATGGTTTGGTAGGACTATATTGAGGAGAATTATTCATGCTCACATAGACCTAGGTCTAATACAACACTCTTCAATCTAGGAATTGTATGAAAACAATGTTTGCTTCTTCAAAAAATTTAAAATCTCTATCTCTTTAGGTTTTAGAGCCTTCTGATTTGCTTGCATGTGATCATGTTTTCAAAAATCACCCTACCTATATTGTCCCGGTCTTCACGTTGCTGGGCTCTCTTTCAGAACCATAGTTCGGGACAGAGCCTTACAACTGGGCCACTTATTTGGGTGAAAACCCCCTGCCACGTACCAAGAGCCATAGTCCAACGTATATCGGCAGGTGCTCAAGGATGTTGGAAAACTTGAACCTAGAACCGGAGAATTTGATTTTATGCCACGTACATCGAGCCTTGGCTTGAGTATATAGGCATAGCATTATTGGACACAGATGATCTGGACCTTAGAGTTAGGATTAAGGTCCTACAGCTATATCAAAAATTTGTGCATCTAGAGTCAGCTTTTAGGGAATGTTGTATGTGCATACTGGTTGATATTTTGAAATGATCTTTTTAAAACAATTATTTTCAATAAAACTTTGGAAAATCGTCAACCAAAAGTGTAAAAACCGACTTTCCACAAAGTGGTAAGTACGGGTCGAATCCTCAGGGAACAGGAATTAATCAAGGTATTTCTGTAAAATTTAATTTATTAATTACAAATATACATCTACAATTACACAACTAATGAAATTACAATAAAAAAACTTGAAATAGCAATCCAGTCTTTAGTTGCACGCCAGGGGTATTTCTGTCTTTTCACAAATTATTCACTCTTCGCACTTGGACAATAACCCTGGAAAACTAAATATGCTTTTCAACCTAAAAATGAAGGAAAATACAAAGTTAGTATTTTAATCTAAGAATGAAAACTATAAATGAAACTAAATCTAATTTTACGAAATTAATAAAACAAGTTCTAATTATCAGACGATAATTAAATAAAATACTAAACTAATTCTAAAATTAGCTAAACTAATTCTAATAATGCTGTATGATGATTATGCAGCTCCTAAAATGCAGAAACTACTGAAAACAGTCCTAAAATGCCGAAACTAAGGAAATTACAAAAATGCCCCTAACTAGTGGAAAATAGATTTCTGACAGACTGTCGGAAAACCACTGTTTGACAAGGCAACCGAGGTTCGATTTTCCCAAAAATTGTTCTGTTCTGTAACTAACATATTAAATAATCTGACAGTTTTTACATAATGAAAAAAAAATATCTGGAACTCCAGATATAAGCGTTTCAAAACTGGGAAAAATCAGGATATCGAAAGTCTCAAAATTTAAAAACCAGAAAAAACGGTTTTCACAAAACGCTTAAAAATCAGACCAAACCAACTCGGATCGAGCTGAAATTTGGTATGCAGTTAGCTAACACGTTGATAAAGTAAATAGAACAAAAAATTTCTAAAAACTCAGAATTTTTGCACATAAAATAACGCCAGTGCGAGGGTGCAAAAATCAGGTTTTTCTTTGAGTGCACTATTCACTTTATAAATCTATTTAAACACTACAAAATGCAAATTAAACCTAATGCAAACTAAATGACACTGAATGACAATGTATATGCTACTATTGAATGCACTATCACTACATGAATTAAAGAATAATCGTAAATTGCAATTTTTGACTAACACTGCGCTAGAATAATGATGCAAATGTCCCTAAAGTACTAACACATGCAAGTATCTATATGCATAAGACATGCAATACACATAAACTAGATACAACTATGCTAACTAAACTATTAATAACAAAATTAACAAGCACACATTAAATCAACCAATGATAAAATCTAACTAAAATGATTAAATAAATAACTAAACTAACTATTCTAAAGACAATATGAATTAAATCTAAAGGAGAAGAGACCACTAAAGAACAATGAGGTGCGGACTTTGGAATAGGACTAGGGTTGACTCGACTAGGCTCGGTCTTGACTTAGCTAGATTCAGGTTGGCTTAAGTGGGCACGGTTTGGTTTGACTAGGCTCGAGTTGGGTTAGGTAGGCTCGATTGACTTAAGTTGGGATTAGGTTTGACTCGACTAGGTTGGATTCAGTCTAGGTTTGGTTGACTCGACTAGGTTTAAACTAGGGTTTGCCTTGGGTTAGGGCTCGAGTATGGTTAGGTGCCCGACTCACTTAACCAAGTCAATCTAATTGACTAGGTTAGGTCAGGTTTCAATAGGTAGGGTCGGTTGACTCAACCTGGGTTGGACTAAGACTTGACTAGGGTTAGGTCTTGGTCTATGACTTGACTTAGGCTAGGCTCGGTTTTGACTAGACTAGAGTTGACTCGACCTAGATTTGACTTAGCTAACTGGGTTCAGTTTTGGTTAGGTTAGGTTAAGTTTGGCTCAACTAATTAGGTCAACTAAGTTAACTAAATTAACCCTATTTAAGACCTATCTAATTAGTAACCTACTAATTAACCTAAAATTAATTCAAAATTCAACGAATTCAATAGAGAAGGTTGGAAAAATAAGGTAATAAATGTGAATGCTTGAATTTTTGGAATAATTAGATTATCAAAAATCATCCCAATTAAATAGGGAGTTACACTCCTTAATTGTCTTTAAAGCTCACTTTGGAAAAACGAAAAGTCCAATCTAGAAACCCACGATTTTTGCTTTCCAAGATTGAATTAAATTGCCTTTATTTCTTTATGGAAATCGTGGAACCTAGATTGGAAGTTTAATTGAATTTCAAAAACACTTTCCAAAGCTAAATAGTAACTACTTTTTTTAATGCACACTCAAAATTTAATGTTCCTTTGAATGCTCCACGCGATTTTTGAAGAGTCTACTATTTTCAAAAACTTTTCAAATTCAATTACCTTAATTACCTTCCTTCTCAAAAATCGTCAACCCTAATTGAGCTACTTTCTAGGCTAACACAATTAAAACTACCTAGGGAATAAAAGGACTTAAATAGAAACACAATTTTCTAGAACTAAATGATACCCTAATTCCCAAAACTTACTTAAATGACTCCTAAAAACGGCTAAGGCAATAAACCCTAATACATTGAATCTAGACACCTTCCTAACCTAACTAATTATAATTAATACCTTCTAAAAAAATCGACCTAGAGCTCAATTGGAGCTCTAATGGCTGCCGCCCCACCTTGGGGAAGAAGAAGACCAACAAAAACAAAAATACAAACTAAAAAAAAACGATTAAACTAAGTAACAAATACTTTGATAAAACTAAATTAATATATAATTAAAAACTCCTAATTACACACATGCAAACATGAAAAACACTATGCTGGAATTCATTAAAAACATAAAGAAAATAAAACTCGATTTTTGTAATTTTTTCTTTCAATCAAAAGAAAATAACTAAAAATTGAAAACACAAAGAAAACAAGGATTAAGACAACCCTAAAACGATGAATTTGACTCATCCAACTCTAAGAGACTGTTAACTAACACACAAACAGAAAATCACACGAACGACACAAAAGAAGCACCTACACTTGCATGATTTTAATCATTCCTTCACGATTTTATCAAAAATCCTTCATGCGACACATAATAAATTCATTTTCCTAAAACGAAAAATAAAAGGTACTGAAATAAACAAAACTCACACAAAACAAACAGCACTACTACAGAAAAAAATAATAAAACATGAACAATTTTATAAAAACACAAGAATCGGCTAGAAATAATCTAGCCGATTTTGGTATTTTTCTTTTCAATTTAATAGAAACACATAACGAACACTTCCAACGATTAAATTGAATCAAAATGAACAAATTTTTTATTGGATTTTCTGTAAAACAGAACCAAGAACACACTGGACAAACTTGAAGAATCGGCTAGATGAAGATCTAGCTGATTTTCACGATTTAGTTGAAAAATCTAAAAAAACACGATTCAAATGAATCAATCAATCAAATAAACCTAAACTAATGTGCTGGTCTGTGCACGGGATCTATTCTAAGGTTGAAACAAAAAGAAAAATAAGAAACACACATAAAATAAAAAAATAAAATCAAACACACAATTTTGGTTTTAGCTAAAAGAGAAGGGAGAAGGAGACCTACCTCTTGGGTGATCCGACGACCGGGGGGATGAAGAAGAGAGGACCGTGGCTTGATCTTGACGTCCCAAACGGTTCGAGAATGCTGTAACTTCACCAAAACAACACTTTTGCAGCTGCTACACGTTGGAGATCCACCGAAGATGGAATATGCGCCGATTCTCGATCGGAGGGTGCAGAAAATCGGATGGAGGTAGGGCCGGCTCACCTTGTTGGTGTGTTTCGCACTCCCACACAAGGTTAGTAGTCTCCACCTCTGCTACACCTGCAAAAACACAGAAAAATGGTGAAAACACAGCAAGGAAAAAGGAAGAAACGGATAGAAATCACAAGAGAGATCGAAATATGCTTGGAAACCAAGCATCAACCGGTCTTCAATGGCCAAAATGTGAAAGAATGGAGGGGAAGGAGGTGCTGGAGCTAGAGGCACTGCAGGGGGCGTCAATTCCAAGCCAAAGACGTCTAGGGCTTCTCTAAAAATTGTATTTATAATTTTGACATTTTTTAGAAAGAAGGTTAAAAAAATATATTTTGCTAGGCGCCACTTTCTGGGGGGTTTTCTGCAAAACTTTTTGAAATGGATATGGATAGGCGTGTGGGTTGGGTTTTGGGCTTTCTAAGAGTTGATCCAAAGTCCAAATAACCTAATTGGGTCAGATATGGATCCGATCCACCTCGAAATTCATGCCCAAACACTTAAATAGCCATAACTCTCTCATTTTAACTCCGATTTTTCTGAAATTCGAACCATAACCCCTTACTATCAAAATACATCTAAACATAGGTTTAAAACCTTAAACTTGTTACAAAATGCATGAAAAACTTATTAACATGATGTGCATTTCATGCATCATCAAATACCCCCCCATGCTTGAATGTTTGTTAGTCCCTTAACAAACCCTAATTATGCTATGCAACAGAGACAAGAAATGCTAAATATGAATGCATAAAAACTAACTCATTTTCGTAAGAATCACGGTTGCATTTAGCGTATGCAACAAGCCCTTTTAACCCCTAGCTTACACTAGTGGACGAGTAAGGTCTCGTGAGGGTCTGCAGAGATGCTACCCACAAACATCAATGAAATGCAAGGATGATTTTTTCAAAAATATGAGGCTCTTAAGAATGTAGTTGGAACAAATATTTCATGTAATTGACATTCTCAAAACAAGTTTAAAAATCTCATGCCACCACAGTAAAAATTCTTTTTCCTTCACTTTTCTAATATTGTAGCTATTTTATGCTTTTTCTCAGAAAGTCAAGTATTCTCATGTTCTACTCATTTATTCTCACTTGTATATTTTCTGCACAGTAATACACCTATATGCCTAAGCAATGAAAATTTTCTCATTCAATACATTCTTTTACTTTCATTTTCTCCCTTTTTTTTCAACTTTGTTCTCTTGAGCATTCTTCTCACATGAGCACTATTTCGAATAGTCAGTTTTCGTGACCCGTGTAGCGAGCTTTGGGTCAGTGACTCCTAGGCTGGCCAACCTTAGGGCACTAGATACAAAGTATCCCTCGGACTTAATTACTCAAGTCACTAGACCTTCTATTCTAATAGTTTACGTATAGTTTTCCTCTCGTCATGTGCAATGTCTCTATCTTATAGACTTTCTATGCAGTCCATGTAACAAGCTTTCGAACTGGTGGCTCCCAAACCAGCTGGCTTTGAGGCACCAGGTGTGAAACACCCTTCAGATTCTACTTACTCAAACTACAAAGGCCACAGATATCAACTAGACAAGAAGATGATCTCCTTTGTTATCCTTTTCGTCAAAAGACTCAAACACTTCATCTAGTGTTGAGTTCCACTATTAGGATTCACGAAGACATCAACAACTAAACATAGCTCTATTCTTTTTAAACTCATTTTTTTTTCAAAAACATCTTTCCATTGCTTATTTCTTTTCATAAAACATACTGTGCATACTTATACAAAAGTGATTCAAAATTTTCTAACAATCAAATACTATATTTTCTTTGAATTTTCTCATAAATAACTACTCTATTTGAATTAGTTCAGAAGAAAAAAAATTCATGGGGCTTAAAAATTTGTAAACTGTTAGATTATGCCAAAAACAATCATATATGCTACAACTCGTTCTCAAATGCCTACTTTAATTACCAGAAAAAAATTTTAATTTTTGTGTGCATCTAAACCACCCCCCCATGCTTGAATGACATTGTCCCTAGTGGCATACAAAATAAGTAAAAATGCAAAGCAAATGCACACTAAAAGACCATAAGATGAATATGGGAGAAAGGATAGATACAACCTAATCTGCTCTGAGCTTCAGAATTTGAATTTCATCTGATCTTTGAATTCTTTGAAAGCTCTGCTCTGTACCTGGTAACTGATACACTAAATGTTCGATTCATCCTGCATAGATCAAAAACAAATGTCAGCACAATTGAGATAAAATACTGAATAAAGAAAAATACTGAAATGAAAAATAAACTAATGTACATATGATACATCCCTCTGGTCGAATCCTCATACCTTCGTGAGATGCACTATCTCACACTCACCATCCTGCAAGGAATCTGAAATAAAGGGCTTCAATCTTTGCCCATTCACCTTGAATGTACCTTGGGTCATAGGATCGAATAATGTCACTGCTCCATGGGGAAATACTTCTTTCACAATATAAGGACTTGTCCATCTCAATCTCAACTTCCCTGGGAATAAATGCAAGCGAGAATTGTATAACCACATTTTATGCTCTGGCTCAAACACTTTTCTGTCAATATGCTTATCATGAAATGCTTTCGTGCGAGCTTTGTATAATTTGGCATTCTCATACGCATCATTTCTGAGTTCCTCTAATTCTTAGAGCTGCAGTGCTCTCTCTTTGCCAGCCTGGGTAAGGTCAAAGTTCAATTTCTTGATAGCCCAATACGCTCTATGCTCTAGCTCGACAGGAAGATGGCATGCTTTCCCGAATACAAGGCGATACGGGGACATGCCAATGAGAGTCTTAAATGCAGTTCTATATGCCCAAAGTGCATCATCTAAGCGCTGGGACCAATCCTTGCGGTCCGGGCGAACTGTCTTTTCTAAAATTCGCTTAATCTCCCTATTGGACACTTCAACCTGTCCACTAGTCTGCGGATGATATGGAGTGGTGAATCTATGATTGACAGAATATCTTCTCAGCAGAGAAGCTATCTGTACATTCCTAAAATGCTTGCCACCATCGCTAATCATCGCACGTGGCACACCAAAACGACTGAAAATGTTGTGCTTAATGAACTTAAGCACTACTCTATGATCATTGGTCTTGGTTGCCACAGCCTCGACCCATTTGGACACATAATCAACCGCCACCAGAATGTATAAATTTCCGAATGAAGGCGGAAATGGTCCCATGAAATCAATGCCCCAAACATCAAAAATCTCGACTATCAAAATCGGAAGCAAGGGCATCATGTCCCTCTTGGACATGTTCCCAATCTGCTAACATCGAAGACATCGCCTACAGAACTCATGAGCATCCCTGTGCAGTGTGGGCCAATAAAATCCTGACTGCAAAACCTTTGCAGTCGTCTTCCTACTGCTAAAATTCCCTCCACAGGCTAATGAATGGGAAAAATTAAGAATGGACTAGTACTCCTCCTCCGGAACACATCTCCTAATGATCTGGTCTGCACAGTATTTGAACGACTCTGGTTCATCCCAATAATAGTGCCTCACCTGAGATAGGAATCTCTCACGCTCATTCTTGTTCCAATGCTCAGGTATCTGCCTCGAAACTAGATAGTTCACAATATTTGCAAACCAAGGTAACTGCGGTTTACTGACTGACATGATCTGCTCGTCGGGGAAAGAATCACTGATCGGTCTCTGATCCTGCGTGGTCTCTACGATCAGTCTGGAAAGATGGTCTGCTACTACATTCTCGCTTCCCTTCTTATCTCGAATCTCGAGATCAAACTCCTGTAGTAGTAGAACCCAACGAATCAATCTCGGTTTGGTGTCTTTCTTATTCAACAGATATTTCAATGCAGCATGGTCAGAATAGACAACCACCTTCGAACCGAGTAAATAGAACCTAAATTTGTCCAATACGAAAACTACCGCAAGTAGCTCCTTCTCTGTCGTAGTATAATTCATCTGAGCATCAGACAGAGTTCTACTCGCATAGTAGATCACATAGGGATTCCTATCAATGTGTTATCCTAAAATAGCCCCCATAGCATAATCAGATGCATCACACATAATCTCAAATGGAAGAGTCCAATCCGGAGGTCTCAAAATGGGTGCAGTAATCAAGGCCTCTTTGAGAATCTCAAAGGCCTTCATACAATCCTCGCTAAAAACAAAGGGCTGATCTTTCTCCAGTAAAGTACATAGCGGTCGAGAGATTTTACTGAAATCTTTTATGAACCGCCTATAAAAGCCCGCATGCCCTAAAAATGACCGAATCTGCCTCACAGAGGTGGGTAGAGTCAAACGGGAAATGGATTCCACCTTCGCTCTGTCAACCTCAATACCTCGCTTGGACACAATGTGTCCAAGCACAATCCCCTCCTGGACCATAAAATGGCTCTTTTCCCAACTCAAGACAAGATTTGTCTCCGCACACCTACTCAGTACTCGAGTATGTTTTTGGAGGCAATCTTCAAAAGAAGAGCCATAAACTGAAAAGTCGTCCATGAAAACTTCCATCACATCATCAATCATGTCCGAGAAGATAGCAAGCATGCACCTCTGAAAAGTGGCCGGGGCATTGCAGAGCCCAAACGGCATACGTCTAAACGCGAAGGTGCCATAAGGACATGTAAACGTAGTCTTCTCCTGGTCGTCAGGATGGACAACTACCTGATTGTATCCTGAGTATCCATCTAAAAAGCAGTAGTAGCTTTGTCCTGCGAGTCTCTCTAAGATTTGATCAATAAATGGCAATGGGAAATGATCTTTCCTAGTTGCCACATTCAGCTTCCGATAATCGATACAAACTAGCCATCCTGTAGTGGTCCTCATCGAAATTCTCTCACCCTTCTCGTTCTCGACCATAGTGAGTCCTTGTAAACACCCCAAATTTTCACTCTTATCCAGTGCTTATATTTCATGTGTCATTGCATATCATTGCATGCATTCGGCATACCATCTCATTGCATTGCATAGCATTGCATGTCATTGCATCTCATTCTTGAGATCCAGCACTCCAGTTTTCAAAACATTCAATCCAGATTTGAGTTTTAAAACTTTTCTTTCAAAAACAATTTTAAAACCTGGGTTTTTATTCCAACATTTTGTCATTTTCCAACCTCCGAGACCTTATATTTTGAAATACTTTCTTAGAAAACGATCTGGATTCATGTTAAATTCAAATTTCAATCGATTTCAATTCTCAGATGAGACCCATTGAGATGGGGTCACTTCTGAATTTCTCTATTCATCAAATTTCTCAAATTTTTGAAAGTTTCAGTCCGATCAAGACTCTGTCCCAGAGTCCAAATCCAGTCAAAAAACTGTTTTGAAGTCTGTTTACTTCCATCTTCAGTCTTTTTCGGTTGTTTTCAAAATTTAGGTCATTTTACAGAGTCCAGTTAGTTCAGGACTCTATTTTAGAGTTCAGTCGAGTTAGGAGTCTAACCCTGACTGTGTTTTCTGACTTATTTCATCATTTCTCGATAAAATCTTTCGAAAATTCTTTCATTTGAATTCTAAAATTTAAAATCTCAGAGTCTTAAGAGTTCAGGACTCTAACTCGGAGTTCCAGTTCGCTTGAGACCCTATTTTCAAAGATCTTGAATTTCAAATGTCGATTTTAACCCTTTTTCAAAGCCATTTTCAGTGTTTATTTCAAAATTTCCAAAATTCGATGTGGGCCCACTCAGTTGGCACCATATCCAGAGGAGTTCTGACTCAGTTAGAACCCTATGAAATTTCAAAACTTTGAATTTCAAGTTTGCTTTTGAAAATCCTTTTGAAAACTCCTTCAATTTCAAGTTTAAAATCGCTTTTTGGAAAAAAAAGAAAAAACTCAAGTAGGGCCCACTCGGGGTGGCGCCATATTCGAGTCAGTCTGGGCTAGACTAGGATTAGTTGATGTCTTGGTTAATGTTAGAGGTTTAGAAGAGTCAAAACCATTTTGAAAAACTCATTTTGAAAGTTAGTTTTTAAAACTAGTGTTTTTAAAGGTTTTTAAAGGTGTTTTAAAAAACCAAATGTAGAAAATGCCAAGTGGCATTACATTTGGGGATTTTTTTAGGAAAGTCTAGGGGTTAATTAGACATTAGTTTAGATAAGTTAGGTTAGGGGTAGTTAGGTCTTTCCACCCAAAAATCGCCCCCCCTTTAGAGAGTCCAAAAAATTTCAATTTCTTTTAATTTTTAACCTAATTTTTTATTATAAAAAGGAGCATAAGGGGGGTCAATTTTCCCAACTTGCTCTCCTTGGGATTCTTGGAGCTTCTCTCTCCTCTCCAGCCCTTCCTCCATTGCTGCAACTCCAAGGTAATTATTTCTTTTAAATTCTTTAGTTTATTTAATACTTTTGTTAATTTAAACATGAATTTAGCCATTAATACCTCCTATTTCATGGATTCAACCATGGTTTCACCTCAAGAACCATCAAGAACCAGCAAGAACGGTCCAAGAAGGTGATCTAACCTTGTTTGGTGTATTTTACAGGGATTTTAATCCATTAGAATTAATTTTAATATGATTCTTTACATTATTAACCAATAAAATACATGATTTACCCTTTTAATGGGTTAAATCTATGTTTTAAAGGTGATATTGAATTCCAGCCATTGATTCCCTGTTTTTATTTTATTTTCATGGTTTATTCATGTTTGTTTTACGTTATATAGCATAGAAATAATTTTATTTACTATTTTATGGTTTATTTTATGGATTTACATTAGTTAATGCATGGTTTTTCAAGTTTCTTAAATTTCTGTGTGTTTTATGTTTAGAACAGTAAAGATAATGTTATTTCGGATTAAAGTACTCATTGGTTATTTCTGATTTTTTTATATGTGATGCATGCATAAGTTATTGAGTTACTGTAGAAAAATCAGAGGTTTTGTATCTCAGGAACCCTGTCAAAAAAATCAGACATCAAATCGGGTTTTTAAAGCTTTAAAATCGTGGTTAAAATCAAGAAGGTAACTTGCTGTTATGATATTTCTCTCATCTTATATCCGATTTTAGATCTGTAAAGTGCTATGGATTCACATTGAGTATATATGTCTGCTGTGAAATTTTAGGATTTTTTTATCACCGTTTAGTATTTTTCCCCTTTCAGAGAATCTGTTTTTAAATTTAGAACTCGTTAGGGTTTACCAAAACCCTAATCAGACTTGTGTTAGTCATAAATCCCAAACCACAGATCCGATTCGTGATCTGTAAAAAGTGAGTATTGCTATTTTTCTGTCTACTGTTCACCACTAAAATTTCAGAGATTTTTGTTTAGGATTGCTATTTATGTCTGTATTTTCAATCTGAAGTAGACGTTTTAATCCATGTTGAAAGTGATATATTTTAGCTCAGATTGCTGGAAGAGTTTCTCCCTAACCGAAGATTCTTTTTCCAATCTGTAAATTTGGAAATCTCTGTTTTTCTTCTTAGTTAGTCTCTGTAAAATTTCATAAATTTTCATGGAGATTTGACCCCTGGTTCGGGTCTTGGATTGAAACTGGTTGATAAATTAGGTCAAAAATAGCATATTTTTAGGGTTTGATGCAATTTTCGGGTTAATTTAATGTCAAAAAATTATTTTTATAATTCTAAGTCAAAACTAGGGTTATAACAAGTGCAGGTACCAATTTTAATGGATTTTGGAATCCATTTGATGTCTGAATTAATAAAATTGCAAAACAGGATACCTGAAAGATCCAAAAACACTGTTAAAATCATATTTTTTGTGATATTATTGGATTTTCATGCATAAGCATATAGTTTCAGGGTTTAATCATATTCATAATCATATTAGGATGCTTTAGGTTTAATTTTATGCTCATTTGATTTCATTTAGTGCATAAAACCTAAGTTTTTACCAAAATCTATTTCAGAAAACCCTGATTTCAAGGCCATAGTCTTGCTATCGGGGGCAATTTGGTCATTTGACCTCAATTTCGAAATTCCTAACCCTAATTTTCACATATTTAAGCATGTCACATCATATTTAGCTTAACTTATTCCATTCAAATTTCAAAACTTGCATTTTATCAAAATATCTTTCTAAAAACCCTAATTTCAAGGCCATAGTCTTGTTATTAGGGGTATTTTGGTCATTTGGATCCCAATTTCGAAATTCCATATCTTATATTCATTATTTGTTCAATTTGATTTCATATCTTTATCATTTTTATTTAAGGGAATCAAGGAAAAGGCTTATATCTAGCAAAATCCAGTAATTTCTAGATATTACTGGATAAACCTAGAAAAGCCAACATATATTCACTAACAAGTTTTCTAGTTTTGTAGGTACATTGAAGACTTTATTTTTTCATGTATTTAAATTTCAATAGTGATGTAATTTGTAATTAAACTTTGGAATAAGAATTTACATTTCCTGCTTAGTTTAGGTTGCATTGCATATAGTTTATTTTTATAATTTCATTGTGTGATGGATGATGATTCATGCATATTCAAACTCACCATGGTCTACACGAATGGCACATGCACTAGCTTTTATGAAGTTTATAAACTTGGTGGAATTTGTATTTATGGCCATAGTCAGAATACGAATGATACTTAGATTTATGATCTTCACATTAGCCACATTTAGCCTACACTCTTAGGCTAACTTCAAAATGCACTGCATTTCTCAAAATACAAAAAAGTATTTCTCAAATTCATATTCATTCATTTCATGCATTTGCCAATTCCAATTCAAATTCCAAGTCAAGGAAATTGAATTCCTCAAAATCCCCTAAGTCTTATAGCAAAATCGATTTTCCCAAAAGCATTGAATTTCAAAGAATATTTCAAGTGTTTCTCAAGTTCATAAACTCAATTTTCCAAGTTATGCAGTCAATTTCAAAGTTTGAAGTTAGAGAAATCAAAATCTTTCTAAGTCTTATTCAAAAATCGATTTTCTCAAAATATGGATTTGCCAATGATATTTCAAGTATTTCCCAAGTTCCAAATTCAAATTTTCTAAGTTAGAATTTCAATTTCCAAGTTTGAATTCAGAGAAACCAAGTCTCTCAGAATCGATTTTCACCAAATGTCAAGGATTCCTCAAAATCGATTTTTACTTCTCTCAGAAGTATATTTCAAATCCCAATTCACGATTTTCCATGTGATATCTATTCTAAATATTTCAATCATTCAAAGCAAACATCATGTTTTCAAATGTGCATTTTCTGAAAATTCATAGCACATGCCTGATTCTATGTGTATTTAGAAATTAGAATATGATTTAGACAAGTTGAATAGAGTAGAGCATAAGATTGATCCTTGGTTCAATTACCCCTGTTAAAGGTGGCAGGAACGGTTGAACCTTGTACCGACAGGCGAGTCCCATTCTACGGAATTTTCCCACATTTTAAAATGGAGGTGAGTTATTTTCAAAATCTTTTTCCAAGGTCAGTTTGATTTGCAAAAGTAAAACTTTGCTACGATAACAGGTTTGGCGACCGTGATGGGACCTGTCTTCGCCTGATCAATTTAATGCTCTACTTAGTTCAAGTTGTCAAAATCGATTTCCATGGAATGTCAGCTTTGCTTTATGATATCATGTGAACCTAGGAGCCTAGGCTTGAACCCAGCTGACATGGAATGCATATAGACTAGGTATGGTTTGGTAGGACCATATTGAGGAGAATTATTCATGCTCACACAGACTTAGGTCTAATAGAACACTCCTCAATTTAGGAATTGTATGAAAACAATGTTTGCTTCTTCAAATATTTCAAAATTCTATCTCTTTAGGACTTAGAGCCCTCTGTTTTCTTGCATGTGCTCATATTTCAAAAATCACCCTACCTATATTGTCCCGGTCTTCACGTTGCTGGGCTCTCTTCCAGAACCATAGTTCGGAACAGAGCCTCACAACTGGGCCACTTATTTGGGTGAAAACCCCCCTGCCACGTACCAAGGGCCATAGTCCAACGTATATCGGCAGGTGCTCAAGGATGTTGGAAAACTTGAACCTAGAACCGGAGAAATTGATTTTATGCCACGTACATCGAGCCTTGGCTTGAGTATATAGGCATAACTGGATTGGATACAGTTGATTTGAACCTTAGAGTTAGGATTAAGGTCCTACAGCCATTTCAAAATTTGTGCAACTAGAGTCAGCATTTAGGGAATGTTGTATGTGCATACTTGTTGTAATTGAATGTGTTATAGTCATTTCTTTGTTATTTTCCATATTTTCCCAATTTTCTAAAATACTGGACGATTTTCAAAATTCTCCAATCCATGTCCATGTACTGTCCATGTTGTAAACCCTGGACGATTTTCCAAATACTTCATTTTCCATTTATTTCTTCATATTTCATCAAACCCTGGACGATTTTCCAAATTTCCCTTAATTTCCTTTAAAACTCCAGGTGATTTCCCATCTTTCCTGTCTTCTGGATCTTGAATTTCCTACTTTATTTTTATCCTGCCTGCATTTTCCTCAAATTTCCTGTATTTTCCCAAGTCTTATTCCAATTTTCCATTATTTCTAGTCTAATGGCATCCAGTCAGCTTGATTCAGTCTTCCCTGAGGGTCACATCTCCTATGAGGTGCGACAAAGTCTTCCTAAACATCGAGTCCTCAGCACCGGATTCTTCTTTCCCCGGTGGTACTATTTATGGTTCAAGAATTTCTCTCGTATGTTTCCGGACCACTTGGACGATTGTGGGCTAGAATTGGCGTCCGCAGTGGGAAAGCAGACAGTCAACGACAACTTGATCCATACACTAGCAGAACGGTGGAATCCGAGCACTTCTACCTTCTGGTTTCCGTGGGGCGAGATGACAATACTGATGGATGAATTTTCAGAGATTATGGGATTGCCCGAGCCAGCCGGTCAGCCTGGAGATCCATTGGAGAAACAATTTTCGATTAATGTCAAGGGTCTGGACCCTAAAGATGCCTTAGCTCGCATGACGGGACGCAAGTCTTGGCCTCTGATTGAAGAAGATGGAAATGAATATGTGGACCTGCTCGAAATCTACAGACAGTATGGGACATTTGTGGAAGTCAGCTCGTTGTCCAGGACAGCTCGAGAAAGAATTCAGCATGCGATGGTTCTGTGCACGGTGGGATTGGCTTTCTTTCCCGATGGACGGAATTATATGGATATCAGAATAGTTCAGCTTATGAGGAGATGGGGAAGTCGACAGACCAGCCACCTCTCAATAGCCATGGCCGCACTCGCTTTTCTATACCGAGGGTTGACTCGTTTCGCACTCGGAGAATAGTTCCTCCGGCATGTGCCACGAGCCAGTTCATTCAGATACAATGGAGAGAAGCTTCTTCCAGTTGCGTGATACCGGTTCCTGATCGACAACCTTCAGGAAGAAGAAGTCGTATGGGACTACTTTGATCATCAGGAATCACCTCCTAGATATACTTACACTTACGGCAAGCGGTTCAGACTACTTGGCCCGTTCTTCTGCGCATACTATCATCCAGAGCGGTGCGTCAGGCAGTTCTCTCAGAGGCAAAAGTGCGTAGAGATTCGTCCACTATCAGGGGTTCTGCCAGAATTCGACCTCTCATCAGATCAGTGGTCCGGAGCATACCATTCTGCCAGACATGGCTGAGATTCCTTTGTTACTCTCACTATTTTTCCTGGTCCTCGAGTGTCCTCTGATTATCCGAAGTGGTGGAAAATTGTTTGTCCCCCTCCCCTCTGTCAAGTGTATTATTGATAAAATCATGTTTTTCCCCTCAATAAAATTCCTTTATTTTACATTTCACTTTGGTTTGACGACCTCGCCTAGGTAACAAGGCATATTTTCAGTTGTTTATTTTGCAAAGAATAGCAACGCAATTGTCGTAATCCCAGCGACGACTCAATCCCTAGTAATGGGATGCTCTTTCAATTGTCTACCAAAATTCTCAATAAATATTTTCCTCCAAACCAAATTTCCTTCAAAAGCCTAACCATCAATTCTGCCCTGCAGAGAGCGTTAGCAATCTCCAGATAATTGTCGTGACATTCAATGGTTCATACAAGGTCCGGAAAGAAAACCACATCAGTTGAAGGCGTCACGTACTCAGTAGCTTCAGAAGAAGAGATGGACTCGCCCTGTAGTCAAGGACAGCAGGTTGAGGACGACGTAGATCCCCAGATGTACGTCATGTTCAAGAAAATGATGAGCAAGATGCTGGCAGAGCAAACTGAAGCCAGTACTGAGCAAATTCAGACAAAGCAGAAAGATAAGGGTCATGCAGCCAGAAATGCGAAAATCAGCAAAAAGCATAGTCGTCATGAGGAAGTATCTGATGAGTCAGAATCAGCTGACGATGCTGACAAGGAATGTGAAAATAAACATGAATTCAAAAGGTCGACCCAGGGCCAGGGGTCGGCTTACAAATCCAAAAATCAGTCTGTTGACGACCCTACCCAGTCACAATTAAAAGATATGATGAGAATGGTCAAAGATCTGCAGGCCCGCGACAAGGGCAAGAAAGTCTTCACCAGTGAAGACTTCTATGATGGTTTAGATGGAGACGATAATCTGGATAATCTCCCCAGAAAATTTATCAAGTTTGATGGTTCTGGCGACCCTAAAGCTCACCTCGCCATGTTTTTCGCTGAATGTTCACGATTCAAGCGTGACAATCGGGCACTCTTCCTTTGCTTCCCTCGCAGTCTGGAGGGAACGGCAGCTAAATGGTACTCAGAGCACATCAACCCCATAGAGCTGAAAGAATTTGATAAGGTGGTGAATATGTTCATTGAGCGCTTTCTGTTCAATGCTGAGGCGCTCCCGACCCTCAGCCACCTCTGTGGCCTGAAACAGAGAGAAAATGAAAAGGCCCGAGATTTTATCCACCACTGGAGGTCAGCTTGCAATAAGATGAGAGACCCCATATCAGAAGGGCATGCTTTGTCCTTGATTCTAAGCAATTTCTCGCAGCCTCTAAAATGCCTCATCTCTACTGCGCCATCCAGATCATTTATTGAGTTAACAGAGCGGGCCGAATGGCTCGAGTTAAGCATGGAAAACGGTTTTTATGAAGGCTTCACTTTTGCTAAGAACAACAATCAGAATGAGTAAAAAAAGAAGACTCATTTCGCCCACTCTGCCAGAAATGATAAACAGAATCATCGCAAGGGGCAGAATAGAGACTTCTGTTATGGGGCAGGAGGTTCAAACAAGAATGACCAAAAAGGAAAGTCGATCCCGCAATTCAGCAAGCCACTTCAGCTAGAGCAGGGACCAAAACCCCGAGAGAAAGTGAAGCACGAAGGATGGAGCTATGAGAGGAAGTTCACTCCATTAGATCAATCACTCGAGACTGTGCTCGAGTACCTGTTGACCAAAGAGATGGTCAAATTGCCCAGGCTGGTCGATCCTTCCGCTCCTATGGGAAAATTCAAAGAAAAATTTTGCAAATTTCATCGGGCAGTGGAACACAACACTGAGAATTGCTTCGTTCTGAAGAACATTGTTCAGGACCTTATTGATAAAAATCTTCTGGTAGAAGGAAGATGAAAATATAGATATTCTAAAAGAGCCATTTCCTCATCATTCTACAATAGTCATCACCGAACAGTCGTTCCAACCACAGGAGCATATCAGGTCGTGCTCTGAAAATGATATGCAAGCTCGGCATCAGGTCCTGGTATTGCAACAGGCTCAGTCCAAGGCCCAGAAGATGGACCTTATTTCAGCTTTCGGCAAAATAAAAGTATCTGACAAGCCCGCTGGGGTATCTCTCGAGGTAGCCAGAAGTATGCCATGGCTCCCTAAGCATCTCATTAAGTCCACCCCAAAGAAAAGCGGGACATCCACTCTAAAGCCTATTACAGCATTATCCAATGTCTCAATTTTGGACTTAACCCAAGCTTCCGCTAAACATCAGCAAGTATTAAATAATCTATTGCAGAAAATCAAGGTGAAACCAAGCATAACTCCGGAAGACATGGCCCACATAGTCAATCAGGCCATGACTAATGCTCCAGTTACTTTCTCCGAGGAGGATCTCCCTAAACCTCATGTATTTCACAACAATGCCTTGTATGTTGTGGTTCAAACCAGAGGGATGACAGTTCCTCATGTGCTGATCGATGGAGGCAGCAGCCTCAATATATGTCCGGAAATGACCGCCAAAGCTTTGGGCATTAAAAAAGAAGAATACATTCCAGATCCAATCACCATTTATGGGTTCAACAATCATGGCCAAACATCGAAAGGAAAAATCTTCCTGGAGATCTTCATTGACTACTCGGTCCATTCAATTCTCTTTCACGTGGTCAATGTGCCGCCCACTTATAATCTGCTTCTCGGGAGACCATGGATCCACAACACAAATGCAGTACCGTCTACTCTGCATCAGTGCATCAAGTGGTCAAAAGGTGGTATGATCACGACAGTCTTAGGCGAAGATCCGGAGCAGAGGCTAGCACAACCCATGGTTCCCAGGCCCTCTTTCACTACTGATATCCCTAGCATTAGGGGTATTGAAGAGGTCAGCTTCGAAGAGGATTCAGGAATAATACAGACGGCAGAGCAACCCGAGCATACATTGGCTGCGACCCGATTGGGAGGCCCACAGTTCTTCAAGATTGGAGGACGAATTGATTATAGCACACTTAAGGGTCATCCTCTATTTTCCCAATTTATGAAAGCTAAAAATGGATTTGATTTACTAGTGAAGCACGGCTACCAGCCTTTTCAAGGCCTTGGCAAAAATGAAGATGGTCGTCTTGAACCAGTGATTCCTCAGCATTGCCCTAAAAGGACCGGATTGGGCTTTAATGGTCGAAGATCTCGGAAGGGCATTGTTTTCATTAAGGGAACGCATTAGAAGAATTCATTTGTCTTTCCTTTTCTATTCTTTTGTCGGGATGATATCCCATTTCATTCTCATCATTGTCATTTTGATTAATTCTATCTTTCAATAAAGTTGCAAGTTTCCTTTGTCTATCTTGGTGCCATTTGTCTCTTTACTTCTCAATATTAAATCTTCACAAAATTGAAATCATTTTGCTCTTTTTTCTTTCCAATTATTTTCAATAAAAGCAATTTATTTCATGATGAGCAATTTCCCTAAATCAATTTATCCTCCAATTTTCAGAATGTCTTCCCGATCTATCAAGAAGCTCGTCTTTAATCCAAAAGCCTGTTCGAAATCAGCAATAATTCATCAGGTCAGAATAAGAACAGAATGTAGTCAGACTGCAAAGCAGTTAGAATAATCCACAGAGTTCGATTCAGCTCTTCAAGAACTGCCAGAATTTGCATCGGTTCAGAAGCAAGATGAGCCATCATCCTTAGTTCAAGATCCGACTGAGGATATCAATATCGGATCAGAAGACGATCCTAGAATTCTCAAGATTGGTAGTGGTTTGAGTCCAGGAGAGAAAGAAAGGCTCACTAATTTCCTCAAGCAGCATGAAGAAGTATTCGCATGGACTTATGAGGATATGCCAGGTTTAGATCCGAAATTGGTGGAACATCGCCTCGTTCTGAAGCCTGAGGCGAAACCAGTCAAGCAGAAGTTGAGAAAAATGGATCCTCGAATCGAGCAACAGGTCAAGGAAGGACTTGAGGATCTGCTTAAAGCAGGATTCATTCGAGCAATTGATTACCCGGATTGGTTGGCGAATATCGTAGCAGTTCCTAAGAAGAATGGTAAAGTCCGAATCTGTATCGACTTCCGTGATCTCAATAAATCCACTTCGAAGGATGACTATCTGCTCCCAAACATTGATCTCCTAGTCGATAGCACAGCCGGGCATGCTATGTTTTCCTTTATGGACGGATACTCCGGATATAATCAAATCAAGTTGGCCGCTCGTGACAATCCAAAACATCCTTTACCACGCCATGGGGCACTTTCTGTTACACGGTTATGCCTTTTGGGCTCAAGAATGCTGGAGCCACTTATCAGCGCGCTATGACCGTTATTTTCCATGATCAGATACACAAGACTATGGATGCATATGTCGATGATATTCTGGTGAAATCCAAAGAAGAGGAAGATCACATCGAAGCTCTCAATCAAGTTTTCAAGCGACTCATTCTTTACAAGCTAAGACTCAATCCACAAAAATGTGTCTTTGGAGTCGAATCAGGCAAGTTGCTAGGCTTCTTGGTCAGCAAGAAGGGGATAGAAATGGAACCCGCTAAGGCCAAAGCTATCATTGGCATATGCCGCCCCCGACTAATCTCAAAGAATTGCGTGGCCTTCAAGGACGCATGCAATCAATTCGGCGATTCATTTCTAATTTGGCCATGAGATGTGAGTCTTTCAATCATTTGCTCAGAAAAGGAGTGAGGTTCGAATGGGGACCAGAGTGTCAGCAGTCGTTCGAACGCATCAAGAAATATCTTCTCAATCCTCCTGTTTTAAAGCCGCCAGAATTAGGGAAACCCCTATTGCTATACATTTTAGTTAATCGAGTTGCTTGCGGCGGATTCTTGGCGCAATACAAAGAAGGCAGCTTGATAGAACATGCCATTTACTATGTGAGCAAGACCTTTATTGATTACGAGAAGAAATACTCTCAGATAGAGAAGACATGTTTAGCTCTGGTATGGATGTGTCAGAAATTGAGACACTATCTGTTGGCATCTGAAGTCAAAATTCTATCTAAATTAAATCCTCTCAAGTACGTTCTTGAACAGCCATTTCTCAGCGGACGAATTGCCAAATGGCAAGTCCTATTGATGCAATATGATCTTGGAATATGTCTCTCAGCAATCTATCAAAGGCCAAGCAATTGCAGACCAATTAGCAGATTTTCCTCTAGCAGAGGATGTTAAAGCTGAGGATGATTTCCCCGATGAGCGGATCTGCAATATTCAACAATCCTCAATTTGGAACTTATTCTTCGACGGTTCCAAGAATATGGCAGGCATAGGAATCAGAATTCTGCTAATCACACCAGAGAAAGAGATGATTCCCTTTTCTCTTAAACTGGATTTTCAATGCACTCACAATATGGCCGAGTATGAAGCTTTGATACAAGGTCTGAAAATTCTACAGGACTTCAATGTCAAAAGAGTGCATGCTTATGGCGACTCTTTGCTCATCGTCAATCAAGTCCTAGCCGAATGGCAAGTGAAAGATCAGAAATTACTTCCTTACCAGAAGATTGTCTCAGCTCTTGCCAACAAATTCGAAGAATTCATTCTCTCCCATGTCTCATGAAAGTGCTCACCATCTAGCTCTGAGAAGCTAGTGATGGCTCTACGGTATTGGTTCGTACGACCAATGGGAAAGTATTTCCGAAGAAACTCCTGCTGCAACTGATCCCATGACTCTATTTCTATAGAATCTAAGGACTTTAGCCAATACTTGGCTTTGTCCTTCAATGAGAAAGGGAATAGAGTCAACCTCAAAGTGTCATCATCGAAATTCTGTATCTTTACCGTAGAACAGATTTCGAGGAATTCATCTAAATGCCGGTAGGGATCCTCATGACTAAGGCCATAAAAAGATGGGAGCATCTGAATAATGTTGGCCTTAATCTCATAATGCGGCGCTCCTACATCGGGTCTCCGAATGCAGGATGCCTGAACATAGTCTGTGGGAATGAAGTATTCCCGCAGAGGACGTGGATGAACTGGGGGTGGAGGTGGAGGATCCATGTCAGCCATTGTTGTCAAACTTCGATGAGAATGTAAAATTCTCTCTGGGTTGTCAACAAATGGATGTAATGGTGTTCCTAGACCTCGTCGCCCCTGCATACACTGGTACTAAGACCAGATGTAAGCAAACGACCTAAATCTAAATCTAAACTAACACAGGTACTAAAACGTAAATAAAACAAATAACAGCAACTAGGAAACAGATATACTAACTATCTATGTCAGAATTCTATAACTAATTAAATAAATAACAAAGTAAACTATTCTAGAATACTGAAAAGGTAAATACAGGAAATCACAAACTAAGTTTTTCTAAAACCCACCTGTCTAATCGCTCCTTGCAGAATGAAAATTAAGTGAATCCTAGAAAGAACAGTACGTGAATCCTATATTTACTAACTATGTTAATCCTATATTCACTTACTAATCCTACTAACTAAAAAATAAAACAACTAATTAACTAACTAAAACAAATTAATAAATCAAACTCTAAGAAATAAAGTAATTAATTCGCCGTTCCCCGGCAACGGTGCCAAAATTTGGTTGATATTTTGAAATGATCTTTTTAAAACAATTATTTTCAATAAAACTTTGGAAAATCGTCAACCAAAAGTGTAAAAACGGACTTTCCACAAAGTGGTAAGTACGGGTCGAATCCTCAGGGAACAGGAATTAATCAAGGTATTTCTGTAAAATTTAATTTATTAATTACAAATATCCATCTACAATTACACAACTAATGAAATTACAATAAAAAAACTTGAAATAGCAATCCAGTCTTCAGTTGCACGCCAGGGGTATTTCCGTCTTTTCGCCAATTATTCACTCTTCGCACTTGGACAATAACCCTGGAAAACTAAATATGCTTTTCAACCTAAAAATGAAGGAAAATACAAAGTTAGTATTTTAATCTAAGAATGAAAACTATAAATGAAACTAAATCTAATTTTACGAAATTAATAAAACAAGTTCTAATTATCAGACGATAATTAAATAAAATACTAAACTAATTCTAAAATTAGCTAAACTAATTCTAATAATTCTGTATGATGATTATGCAGCTCCTAAAATGCAGAAACTACTGAAAACAGTCCTAAAATGCCGAAACTAAGGAAATTACAAAAATAACCCTAACTAGTGGAAAATAGATTTCTGACAGACTGTCGGAAAACCAATGTTTGACAAAAAAATCGAGGTCCGATTTTCCCGAAACTTGTTCTATTCTGTAACTAACAGATTAAATAATCTGACAGTTTTTACAGAATGAAAAAACAATATCTGGAACTCCAGATATAAGCGTTTCAAAACTGGGAAAAATCAGGATATCGAAAGTCCCGAAATTTAAAAACTAGAAAAAGCGGTTTTCACAAAACGCTTAAAAATCAGACCAAACCAACTCGGATCAAGCTGAAATTTGGTCTGCAGTTATCTAACACGTTGATAAAGTGAATAGAACAAAAATTTGCTAAAAACTCAGAATTTGTGCACATAAAATAACGACAGTGCGAGGGGGCAAAAATCAGGTTTTTCTTTCAATGCACTATTCACTATATGAATCTATTTTAAGCACTATGAACGTAATCTAACTATAATGCAGACTTAAATAATCCTATATGACAGATTATATGCTGATATTGAATATGATGAAACTAAATGAGATCTAAATAACAAATGATATGCATTTCATGATTGTGCCCTAAATGAGCTAATGATGCAAATGTCCCTAAAGTACTAACACATGCAAGTATCTATATGCATAAGACATGCAATACACATAAACTAGATACAACTATGCTAACTAAACTATTAATAACAAAATTAACAAGCACACATTAAATCAACCAATGATAAAATCTAACTAAAATGATTAAATAAATAACTAAACTAACTATTCTAAAGACAATATGAATTAAATCTAAAGGAGAAGAGACCACTAAAGAACAATGGGGTGCGGACTTTGGAATAGGACTAGGGTTGACTCGACTAGGCTCGGTCTTGACTTAGCTAGATCCGGGTTGGCTTAGGTGGGCGCGATTGACTTAAGTTTGGATTAGGTTTGACTCGGATTAGGTTGGATTCGGTCTAGGTTTGGTTGACTCGACTAGGTTTAAACTAGGGTTTGCTTTGGATTAGGGCTCAAGTATGGTTAGGTGCACGACTCACCTAACCAAGTCAATCTAATTGACTAGGTTAGGTTAGGTTTCAATAGGTAGGGTCGGTTGACTCAACCTGGGTTGGACTAAGACTTGACTAGGGTTAGGTCTTGGTCTATGACTTGACTTGGGCTAGGCTCGGTTTTGACTAGACTAGGTTTTGACTTAGGTTTGGTTAGGCTAGGTTAGTTAGACTCGGTTGACCTAAGCTTAGGTTAGGTTTGACTTGGACTAAGATTGACTCGACCTAGGTTTGACTTAGCTAAATGGGTTCAGTTTTGGTTAGGTTAGGTTAGGTTTGACTCAACTAATTAGGTCAACTAAGTTAACTAAATTAACCCTATTTAAGACCTATCTAATTAGTAACCTACTAATTAACCTAAAATTAATTCAAAACTCAACGAATTCAATAGAGAAGGTTGGAAAAATAAGGTAATAAATGTGAATGCTTGAATTTTTGGAATAATTAGATTATCAAAAATTGCCCCAATTAAATATCGAGTTACACTCCTTAATTGTCTTTAAAGCTCACTTTGGAAAAACGAGAAGTCCAATCTAGAAACCCATGATTTTTGCTTTCCAAGATTGAATTAGATTGCCTTTATTTCTTTATGGAAATCGTGGAACCTAGATTGGAAGTTTAATTGAATTTCAAAAATACTTTCCAAAGCTAAATAGTAACTCCGTTTTTTAATGCACACTCAAAATTTAATGCTCCTTTGAATGCTCCACACGATTTTTGAAGAGTCTACTATTGCCAAAAACTTTTCAAATTCAATTACCTTAATTACCTTCCTTCTCAAAAATCGACAACCCTAATTGAGCTACTTTCTAGGCTAACACAATTAAAACTACCTAGGGAATAAAAGGACTTAAATAGAAACACGATTTTCTAGAATTAAATGCTACCCTAATTCCCAAAACTTACTTAAATGACTCCTAAAAATGGCTAAGGCAATAAACCCTAATACATTGAATCTAGACACCTTCCTAACCTAACTAATTGTAATTAATACCTTCAAAAAAAATCGACCTAGAGCTCAATTGGAGCTCTAATGGCTGCCTCCCCACCTTGGGGAAGAAGAAGACCAACAAAAACAAAAATACAAACTAAAATAAACGATTAAACTAAGTAACAAATACTTTGATAAAGCTAAATTAATATATAATCAAAAACTCCTAATTACACATATGCAAACATGAACAACACTATGCTGGAATTCATTAAAAACATAAAGAAAATAAAACTCGATTTTTGTAATTTTTTCTTTCAATCAAAAGAAAATGCCTAAAAATTGAAAATACAAAGAAAACAAGGATTAAGACAACCCTAAAACGATGAATTTGACTCACCCAACTCTAAGAGACTGTTAACTAACACACAAACAGAAAATCACACGAACGACACAAAAGAAGCACCTACACTTGCATGATTTTAATCATTCCTTCACGATTTTATCAAAAATCCTTCATGCGACATATAATAAATTCATTTTCCTAAAACGAAAAAATAAAAGGTACTGAAATAAATACATTGTCATTCAGTGTCATTTAGATTGCATTAGGTTTAATTTGCATTTTGTAGTGCTTAAATAGATTTATAAAGTGAATAGTGCACTCAAAGAAAAACCTGATTTTTGCACCCTCGCACTATCGTTATTTTATGTGCAAAAATTCTGAGTTTTTAGAAACCTTTTGTTCTATTCACTTTATCAACATGTTATCTAACTGCAGACCAAATTTCAGCTCGATCCGAGTTGGTTTGATCTAATTTTGAAGCATTTTGTGAAAACCGCTTTTTCTGGTTTTTAAATTTCGGGACTTTCGATATCCTGATTTTTCCCAGTTTTGAAACACTTATATCTGGAGTTCCAGATATTGTTTTTTCATTCTGTAAAAACTGTCAGATTATTTAATCTGTTAGTTACAGAACAGAACAAGTTTCGGGAAAATCGGACCTCGGTTTTTTTGTCAAACATTGGTTTTCCGACAGTCTGTCAGAAATCTATTTTCCACTAGTTAGGGTTATTTTTGTAATTTCCTTAGTTTCGGCATTTTAGGACTGTTTTCAGTAGTTTCTGCATTTTAGGAGCTGCATAATCATCATACAAAATTATTAGAATTAGTTTAGCTAATTTTAGAATTAGTTTAGTATTTTATTTAATTATCGTCTGATAATTTGAACTTGTTTTATTAATTTCGTAAAATTAGATTTAGTTTCATTTATAGTTTTCATTCTTAGATTAAAATACTAACTTTGTATTTTCCTTCATTTTTAGGTTGAAAAGCATATTTAGTTTTCCAGGGTTATTGTCCAAGTGCGAAGAGTGAATAATTGGCGAAAAGACGGAAATACCCCTGGCGTGCAACTGAAGACTGGATTGCTATTTCAAGTTTTTTTATTGTAATTTCATTAGTTGTGTAATTGTAGATGGATATTTGTAATTAATAAATTAAATTTTACAGAAATACCTTGATTAATTCCTGTTCCCTGAGGATTCGACCCGTACTTACCACTTTGTGGAAAGTCCGTTTTTACACTTTTGGTTGACGATTTTCCAAAGTTTTATTGAAAATAATTGTTTTAAAAAGATCATTTCAAAATATCAACCAAATTTTGGCACCGTTGTCGGGGAACGGCGAATTAATTACTTTATTTCTTAGAGTTTGATTTATTAATTTGTTTTAGTTAGTTAATTAGTTGTTTTATTTTTTAGTTAGTAGGATTAGTAAGTGAATATAGGATTAACATAGTTAGTAAATATAAGATTCACGTACTGTTCTTTCTAGGATTCACTTAATTTTCATTCTGCAAGGAGCGATTAGACAGGTGGGTTTTAGAAAAACTTAGTTTGTGATTTCCTGTATTTACCTTTTCAGTATTCTAGAATAGTTTACTTTGTTATTTATTTAATTAGTTATAGAATTCTGACATAGATAGTTAGTATATCTGTTTCCTAGTTGCTGTTATTTGTTTTATTTACGTTTTAGTACCTGTGTTAGTTTAGATTTAGATTTAGGTCGTTTGCTTACATCTGGTCTTAGTACCAGTGTATGCAGGGGCGACGAGGTCTAGGAACACCATTACATCCATTTGTTGACAACCCAGAGAGAATTTTACATTCTCATCGAAGTTTGACAACAATGGCTGACATGGATCCTCCACCTCCACCCCCAGTTCATCCACGTCCTCTGCGGGAATACTTCATTCCCACAGACTATGTTCAGGCATCCTGCATTCGGAGACCCGATGTAGGAGCGCCGCATTATGAGATTAAGGCCAACATTATTCAGATGCTCCCAGCTTTTTATGGCCTTAGTCATGAGGATCCCTACCGGCATTTAGATGAATTCCTCGAAATCTGTTCTACGGTAAAGATACAGAATTTCGATGATGACACTTTGAGGTTGACTCTATTCCCTTTCTCATTGAAGGACAAAGCCAAGTATTGGCTAAAGTCCTTAGATTCTATAGAAATAGAGTCATGGGATCAGTTGCAGCAGGAGTTTCTTCGGAAATACTTTCCCATTGGTCGTACGAACCAATACCGTAGAGCCATCACTAGCTTCTCAGAGCTAGATGGTGAGCACTTTCATGAGACATGGGAGAGAATGAATTCTTCGAATTTGTTGGCAAGAGCTGAGACAATCTTCTGGTAAGGAAGTAATTTCTGATCTTTCACTTGCCATTCGGCTAGGACTTGATTGACGATGAGCAAAGAGTCGCCATAAGCATGCACTCTTTTGACATTGAAGTCCTGTAGAATTTTCAGACCTTGTATCAAAGCTTCATACTCGGCCATATTGTGAGTGCATTGAAAATCCAGTTTAAGAGAAAAGGGAATCATCTCTTTCTCTGGTGTGATTAGCAGAATTCTGATTCCTATGCCTGCCATATTCTTGGAACCGTCGAAGAATAAATTCCAAATTGAGGATTGTTGAATATTGCAGATCCGCTCATCGGGGAAATCATCCTCAGCTTTAACATCCTCTGCTAGAGGAAAATCTGCTAATTGGTCTGCAATTGCTTGGCCTTTGATAGATTGCTGAGAGACATATTCCAAGATCATATTGCATCAATAGGACTTGCCATTTGGCAATTCGTCCGCTGAGAAATGGCTGTTCAAGAACGTACTTGAGAGGATTTAATTTAGATAGAATTTTGACTTCAGATGCCAACAGATAGTGTCTCAATTTCTGACACATCCATACCAGAGCTAAACATGTCTTCTCTATCTGAGAGTATTTCTTCTCGTAATCAATAAAGGTCTTGCTCACATAGTAAATGGCATGTTCTATCAAGCTGCCTTCTTTGTATTGCGCCAAGAATCCGCCGCAAGCAACTCGATTAACTAAAATGTATAGCAATAGGGGTTTCCCTAATTCTGGCGGCTTTAAAACAGGAGGATTGAGAAGATATTTCTTGATGCGTTCGAACGACTGCTGACACTCTGGTCCCCATTCGAACCTCACTCCTTTTCTGAGCAAATGATTGAAAGACTCACATCTCATGGCCAAATTAGAAATGAATCGCCGAATTGATTGCATGCGTCCTTGAAGGCCACGCAATTCTTTGAGATTAGTCGGGGGCGGCATATGCCAATGATAGCTTTGGCCTTAGCGGGTTCCATTTCTATCCCCTTCTTGCTGACCAAGAAGCCTAGCAACTTGCCTGATTCGACTCCAAAGACACATTTTTGTGGATTGAGTCTTAGCTTGTAAAGAATGAGTCGCTTGAAAACTTGATTGAGAGCTTCGATGTGATCTTCCTCTTCTTTGGATTTCACCAGAATATCATCGACATATGCATCCATAGTCTTGTGTATCTGATCATGGAAAATAACGGTCATAGCGCGCTGATAAGTGGCTCCAGCATTCTTGAGCCCAAAAGGCATAACCGTGTAACAGAAAGTGCCCCATGGCGTGGTAAAGGATGTTTTGGATTGTCACGAGCGGCCAACTTGATTTGATTATATCCGGAGTATCCGTCCATAAAGGAAAACATAGCATGCCCGGCTGTGCTATCGACTAGGAGATCAATGTTTGGGAGCAGATAGTCATCCTTCGAAGTGGATTTATTGAGATCACGGAAGTCGATACAGATTCGGACTTTACCATTCTTCTTAGGAACTGCTACGATATTCGCCAACCAATCCGGGTAATCAATTGCTCGAATGAATCCTGCTTTAAGCAGATCCTCAAGTCCTTCCTTGACCTGTTGCTCGATTCGAGGATCCATTTTTCTCAACTTCTGCTTGACTGGTTTCGCCTCAGGCTTCAGAACGAGGCGATGTTCCACCAATTTCGGATCTAAACCTGGCATATCCTCATAAGTCCATGCGAATACTTCTTCATGCTGCTTGAGGAAATTAGTGAGCCTTTCTTTCTCTCCTGGACTCAAACCACTACCAATCTTGAGAATTCTAGGATCGTCTTCTGATCCGATATTGATATCCTCAGTCGGATCTTGAACTAAGGATGATGGCTCATCTTGCTTTTGAACCGATGCAAATTCTGGCAGTTCTTGAAGAGCTGAATCGAACTCTGTGGATTATTCTAACTGCTTTGCAGTCTGACTACATTCTGTTCTTATTCTGACCTGATGAATTATTGCTGATTTCGAACAGGCTTTTGGATTAAAGACGAGCTTCTTGATAGATCGGGAAGACATTCTGAAAATTGGAGGATAAATTGATTTAGGGAAATTGCTCATCATGAAATAAATTGCTTTTATTGAAAATAATTGGAAAGAAAAAAGAGCAAAATGATTTCAATTTTGTGAAGATTTAATATTGAGAAGTAAAGAGACAAATGGCACCAAGATAGACAAAGGAAACTTGCAACTTTATTGAAAGATAGAATTAATCAAAATGACAATGATGAGAATGAAATGGGATATCATCCCGACAAAAGAATAGAAAAGGAAAGACAAATGAATTCTTCTAATGCGTTCCCTTAATGAAAACAATGCCCTTCCGAGATCTTCGACCATTAAAGCCCAATCCGGTCCTTTTAGGGCAATGCTGAGGAATCACTGGTTCAAGACGACCATCTTCATTTTTGCCAAGGCCTTGAAAAGGCTGGTAGCCGTGCTTCACTAGTAAATCAAATCCCTTTTTAGCTTTCATAAATTGGGAAAATAGAGGATGACCCTTAAGTGTGCTATAATCAATTCGTCCTCCAATCTTGAAGAACTGTGGGCCTCCCAATCGGGTCGCAGCCAATGTATGCTCGGGTTGCTCTGCCGTCTGTATTATTCCTGAATCCTCTTCGAAGCTGACCTCTTCAATACCCCTAATGCTAGGGATATCAGTAGTGAAAGAGGGCCTGGGAACCATGGGTTGTGCTAGCCTCTGCTCCGGATCTTCGCCTAGCTTTGTTTTGAAGTTATTTTGATAATTTTACTTTGTAAACTAACTTCCATGGACTTGGGCTCGAGAGGCCCCTGTTTGGGATGTTACATGCACATGGAGTGAAGACTAAGTTGTTTCTATGTTTTCTTTGGGTAACTTTGTTCTATGTTGTGACACGATTATAGGGTTGAAGATTTGGGTTTTTCGTTCATTTTCTAATTGGATTTAAGGATTGTGGTTGTGATGGGATGGTTTTGAGCAGAGATCGATCGTGGATGATGGGGTTTTGCGTGTGATTTATTTCAATGGAGGATTAGAAAAAGCTTAACTTTCATTTTTTATTTTTTGCACTCCTTTTTGTTGATTTTGTTTTAGAAATAGAGGATCCGCTATACAATGCGCTTTGGCAAGCATGTGCCGAACCTCTGATGACCATTCCGCGATAAGGCGAGAAGGTTTTGTACTTTCCCCATGGTCACATAGAGTAGATTCAAAGTCCACGACTAGTTTTTCTATTGGCAGCATTCTATAAACCTATGGTTGCAAACAAGAGAAGGGGATGAGTCTACAACTCAGTAAGTTTTCATTTACAAATGAGACATGATCGTTATAATTGTAATGAACTCTTACCTCTTAATCTTAGTTTAATTTGCTAACTAATCACACATGTTTATAAATTTTACTTCCTTTACAGTGTCACTAACATCATTTTTAAAGTAGACATTTACATTTTACTCTAACTGGCTATTCCCAAAATAGCCTCCTTGGGCATTGCAACCCACATAGGCAACTCAAAGTCCACAACGTTAACCAGTCATATGAACCACTCACAACAAAATAGTTCAAACCGGCTCAGACTATGAACACAAGCATTGTAGTTGCTCGTCGGTTGCAAACTAGGAGCCACAAAGTAGATATCGGTAGCTAGCCGAAGAGCTCAGGTGGCTATACCTACCCTGAAGGTACTCAAGGAGCTATACCTACCCCCAAGGTGCTCAATGATCTATACTTGCCCCCAAGGTATCAAGAAGTTATATCTGCTCCCAAGGTTTTTTGGTTCATGTTACATCTTACATGTGTCAAGTGGGCAGTGTTTTAACCCCTAAGGGTCACCTAGGAATTTTTGAGCAAATCCCAAAATACAAATGAGGTACACATCACTAACAATGACCTAGACCATGCCTCACCCAGTAGAGTTCCTTATCATGCTCTTTGTTGTTATCCTATGCACATTATTCTCTCAACTTCCATTTCCTAAAGTTTGTGTCTTACACAATCATTAATGTATTTTCACTAACTACTTTTAACATGTATACATGTCATATATTTAAGGATAACGATTCACCACAGAGTCAATATATTAAATCACAGAAGTTACAATACCCCTCCCAAGGCATAAGCATGACATTCTCAGGACAAATCCTACCTTAAAACTCTAAAACTCTACGCTCATATCTCAAAATCATACATCAAACTTTTATATGTAATAATGTCATGATTATCTCCACACAGGATATATTCATAATTTAAATCATGTCATAATTCAAGAAACATGTAACATGTATCATCTCATTTAAGCATCATACAGAACATCAAGGTTATGAATTCCTAAGCATTCTAAATAGTTTTTCTATTCAAAATAAAATAAAACTAGCACACTTAAAATATATGAAATCATATTGCATGATGCCTAAACTAATCATTATGTATATTATTCAAAAAAGGAGGAATTTGCAAATGTTCACTTACCTGGAATGCTTAAATTCCAAACTCTAAGGAATAACCTTAGCCTTCTCGCAAGTTTTGATCTAAAATAAATGAATATCCCATATCATCATTTAAAGTCTCGTCTTTATGAAAAAATATGAAAATACCTCTAGATTTTAATGCCAAACTCTGATTTTATTCTTTCAAATTTTGTTATCATATCCCAAGCTAATGGATCCTACTCAAACAGAAAAATATGAAGATCCAAAAATCACTTGAGTCCAATATCAGGGTACAAAGTTATGCTTTGTTTTCTAATTGGCATATTGAGAGCAAAATGATCTTTTTACTCTTTGACCACCCCTAGGTTGCTATAATTTTTTTTTATTTTTTATTTTTATACCATACCTAATTCGCATTTATTGTAATTCAGATTTAGTTTAACTGGATCTTTTGATTAAAATCCTAATCCAGATCCACTCTTATTTCAAAGCGGATTATTTAAGTTTCAATTATAACTCTAACTGGATCTTCGATTAGGTACGATGTTATCATGCAAAATTTTACTTGTGCACTTCAACTGGCCTTTTAAAAAGGGATTTTTAGAAAACTCAACCCTGTTTTGAAAAATATGGGAAAACTTGAGAGATTGGGACTCGACTGTCAGTACGAGGTTCAACCGTTCCTGGCGCTTTCACCAGGGGTTATTGCACCAAGGATTGAACGATATACCTTGTTTATTCATATGCCTAAAAAATTATTCTAAGACCTAGAATGTATACATAAAGGAGCAAACATGGTTGTATTTTTGCAATGGTATTCTTAAAACATAATTTTCAATAAAAACTTTTGGAAAATCGTCAACCAAATATATAAAAACTCACTTTCCACTTTTGTGGCGAGTACGTGTCGAATCCACAGGGAACGGGATAATATTCAGAATTAAATCTAAAAAATTCAATTTATTAATATAACAATTGTCTACAATGAATTAAAACACTACAACTAAGTCACGAAAATAAAATTTAACTACAGCAAATCCTAAATGCAACGCTCAAGCTTTCTCCAGGTCACAAGGGCATTTTTGTTATTTTACCACTTGTAGCTTTCTCGTACTTGACATAATTAACCTTTACCCTATAGGATGCATGTCAACCTAAAACAACATAAAATAACAAGTCAATAATGGAAATAACTAACAATGACTAAGTCTAATTCTAAAAAATAATTTTGAAAAACAAAAGTGTATTTAAAATAAAAATAATGAACATGTAAATTCTATTTAAACTAACTAATGTATGCCAGACTAACTAAACTAATTACTTTAATTATACTAACTATTATGCAGAAAAATATGACAAATTACAAAAAAACTAACTAATTAGTGAAATGTTTAGTTTGCCCTCACTATAGTGAATGAATCATTTTCTGATAGCTTTTTGAAAATAGGAAGTTTGAAATATCAAATGGAATCCAAATTGAATGAACTTTGTTTTGTTGAATTCCTGACACATACATAAATCTGTCAGATTTTAAAGAACTCAAAAATGCATCCAGAAGCTCCAGATATAAGCATTTCAAAAGCAGTAAAAATCTGAAAAACAGGACTGTCCTGAAATTTGAAATCCAGAAAAACCAGTTTTTGCAAAATGTTTAAAAACCTGACCAAATCAACTCTGATTGAGATGATTTTTAGTCTGCTAGAAGTCAACACACAGATAAAGAGGATAGAAGTAATTTTTCAGATAAACTCAAAAAAAATGCACATAAAATAATGACTGCAATTGACTATAAAATCCGATTCAAAATTTCAATTCACTATTCAAATGAAAGCATTCAATTCATGCACTGTTGAATCTAGACTTATGCAAAACAGACCTTATCAGATCTAAGTACTGCTAAAGACAGTAAATAAAACTAATTATACTAAAAAAAATAAATCTAACATGAATACCTAAGTTACTTGAAAGAAATAACAAGTTAATGCTAAGGCAACAAATAGCTAACACTAAAATGACTAACCATTATAAGTTAATGCTAATGTACCTCAATCAAAATTCCAAACACTCTTATATGAACTCCACTTACACTATAGACAATCTAAAATACTAAATAATAATCTACCACATGCTCAACTTACTTACCACTCACATTTGAATTGAAGCACATGCACTAAGGTAAGTTGTCCCCTATGTGGGACCTACTTAGTAGTCAAGTAGTAAAAAAATTGCAATGCACATTAATGAAAAAGATATAGCTAACATGACTAATATGCAAAGCTAAATGGTAAATGATATGCAATGCTAAGACAAAATGTCAAGTCAAGCTTACCTAAATTATGAATGAAATATACTAAGTTAAGTTAACACATGGGAGGGCATTAATAAAATTAGGCTAATTTGTAATTAGGTGGGCCCCATGACAACTTTACCTAAGGGTGATACTTACTTTTCAAAGCCAAAATTGTCAGCCTTGGAGCGCCCACACGGTTTTGGCTCACTCTCTTAATTAAGAAGATTATATCCTTAATTAAGAGGTGATCTCTTCCTTGATTTTGATTCAATGTGAATTTAGGTAAGAGATTTGAAATCCAAATCTTCTTAGCTAAATTAGAGAGAGGAAGAGATCCCTAAGTTGGCCTCTTTAGAGAGAGTCAACACCTTCTAAATTAAAATCCCACAAATTTTAGAAGCCCCACTAGATTTCCAAAAACCGCCCAATGCTTGAAAATCCATAATTGCCCTTCACGAAAAATTGAATTTGGAAATTATAATAACTCCTAGCTATAATCTAACTGAGCTAATATCTAACTAAAGGCATGGGCAAACTTGAAAGAAAAGAGAAAATCATTAGTAGCTAAAAATTAAAAATAAAATAATCTAATTTAGCTAACTATTGACTAACCTAAATGCATTGAATCTAGACAACAATTCTCATTGGAGTTCTGGCATCTTCAGCTCGGAAGTCATCAATTCCTTGCCTTTGGGATTCATCTCAGGTTGGCTCGGACGACTACCCTCAGTTCTCCTTGTCAATGAATCTGCTAACTAACCTATCTGTGTTTCAAGCTTGGCTATAGAATGGGTATGGGAGTTGAGCATTTGGTAACACTTCTCCATAGCATTATGACTAGAGGTTTTCACCTTCTGTAATGCTTGAAGAATTTTTTCCTCAAAAGACAATTGTGCAGCTGTCTTCTGAGGGGTAACCATGGGAAAGGTAGGAGAGGGTTGGGGGTAATTGGGCCTCTGAAATGATTGAGTAAAAGTATTAGGCCTAACTTGGTGAGACAGAGGGACTGAAACTGGGGCTTGTTGGTTCTTCTATGAAAAATTAGAGTGGTTTTGCCAACCCAATTTCTATATAGATGAAAATGGGTCATTCGAGGGTTTGGTGAACCCCTGAGCAACCTAAACTTGTTTGTGAACAAATTCAGGGTACTGAGCTGCAGAAGGACACTCAATGACATGATGTGCTGGACTAGCACAGAGAGCACACACTTGATGAATGTGGGATGGGCTTGCGAGAAGTTGATCCAGCTTCTAAGAAAGCATATCTACTTTGTTTTACAGCGCAGCAGTCAGACCAATCTCTAGAACACCACCTTTCTTGGGAATGTTGGGTGTGTGTCTCTCGGTACGAGAGCTAGAGGCATGATGTAAGGAGTTTTCGCTCAATGTATCAAATAATTGACATGCCTCATCTTCGCTCTTCAACATGAAGGTGCCCCTGCACAAAGAGTCGATCATCTGACGATTTCATTCAGATAGACCATCGTAGAAGCATTGCATCAATTGTCATGTCGGCACCTGGTGATGGGGACACTTCCTGAGGAGATCCTTCATTGTATCCCAAGTCTCATAGAATTGCTCACCATCTAGTTCAGAAAAACTAGTAATGGCTCGCCTAAACTGGTTTGTTCAACCTATGGAAAAGTATTTCTTAAGGAACTCCTTCTGCATCTGATCCCAGGACCCTATTTCTATAGAATCTAAGGACTTCAGCCAGTACTTGGCCTTGTCCTTCAATGAGAATGGGAAAAGGGTCGATTTCAAAGCATCGTCCCCAAAATTTTGAATCTTAACTGTAGAACAAATTTCGCGAAACTCGTCAAGGTGCCTATAGAGATCTTCGTGACTAAGGCCATAGAACGATGGGAGCATCTGAATGACACTGGCCTTAATCTCGTACTGGGGCACCCCTACATCGGGTCTCCGAATGCAAAATGCTTGAATGTGAAAGTGCACTAGGATCGAGGCAACGAGCACTAGAGAGGGTGAATAGTGCTTTTAAAAATTTCTGCGGAATATTGAAGGATTTTGCAAATTGAAAAGCAAAACACACAAAGAACACAAGATTTTATCCTGGTTTGGTCTATCCCGACCTACATCCAGTCCCCAAGCAAAACCCGCTTGAGATTTTCACTATCAACCTTGTAAACTACAAGTTCACACAGACCAAAACCGGTCTCACTTTCAATAACAATCCTACTGAAAGCAAACAACTCCTTTACACCAAGGAGTCCTTCTTTTTACAGAAAATAAGTAACAACTTACAATACAACCTATGAGCCTTTCTTTTGAATGCGAATGAGATGCAATTGGCTTTTGAGGTTGTTGAAATACTCTACTCACGAATTCACTATCTCTCAAAGTGATTTGAGTGAAAAAATGAAGTGAAAATATCAAGTGAGTGAGAAAATAAATACTTGAATGAATAGGAGTGAAAAGCAATAAGTAAATGATTCAAATCAATTGAATTCTTGTTGTTGTAATGAGTGTAAAATGCACTCATATTTATAGTTAAAGTTTTTCATACGTTGAGAGTATGAAAGGGTGTCAAAACTGTCCATTTTGAACGATCAAAACGTTTGAAAAATGAAAAGACACGCCTTTTTGAAGTTTCAGGAAAATGACAAAATTAGTCGACTGAAACATCAGTTAGTCGACTAATAGTTAGTTATTAGTAGACTGATAGTTATCGTCGATCGACTGATCTGTTAATCGAGCCGTTTGAAAATCTGAACTTTTGAAACTTAGTCGACTTGAGAAAAATTAGTCGACTGATAATATCATCAGTAGACTGAAAAACCTTTCAGTCGACTGCTGCTAAAATCTTCAGAAAAACAAACATTCTGTTCGGTCGACTCATAAAAAACATTAGTCGACTACTGCTAAATTTACAGAAAACACATGTTCTGTTCAGTCGACCGATAAAACCATTAGTCGACTGTTGCTAATTTTCCAGAAAACAGACATTTTGTCCAGTCGACTGATAAAACCTTCGGTCGACTAATTTGACAAAAATGACGTTTTAGAAAATATGGCACGAAAGGATTAGTCGACTGGTAAGTCTATTGGTCGACTAATAAACATGAAAATTTAAGAAAAGAGTTTTCTGAAAAGATTTTCAAGAGTGTTTCTTTTAGAAAAGTTTTTCTAAAGACTTTTAAGGCGAAATGCAACCTAAATATGCACTCTAAGTAAGGCTCTTACAAGAATCTAAGACTTTTAATGAATTAAACAATTGCACACTAGTCTTCAAAGATTCTTCATCGAATTCTTCAATTTCTTCATAGCCTTAGCTGAAAATGCAGTTGATTCCACTTGCTCATCATCAAAACCTTGTACTTGAAGTATCATGTATAGCTTCATTGTCGTAACAATCTCCCCCTTTTTTATGATGACAAACTTAATCAAAGATGAAGCCTTTAGATGCATAGATGGAGATATTACTCCCCCTATCAATATGCTGCAAAACATTAAAAGTTAGCACATTTAAAGCACATATATCACATATTGATTGGTTTGCATTTCCATAGCACATTTAAAGCACATATATCACATATTGATTGGTTTGCATTTCCATTCATCATTACTTCATGCATTCATTCAAAGCTTTCTTTTACTCTCATGCAAGATCAAGATCTCCTGCAATTTCAATGTAATGCCATCTTTATCTTTTTCTCCCCCTTTGTCAGAATAAAAAAGAGTAAGGGCAGAAATAGCAAAATAGAGATACAAGTTTAAAATATTACAACCCATAGAGTATGAAAGTTTAGACAACAAAGATCAGAAGAGAGAGCTTAGCAAATCCTTAATGGCAGTTACATCCTTCTGAATTGAAGCAAGTTGTTGAGTCACATCTTCACGAAAAGTGTGTTGATGCAGCTCCAAAGCTTCCAATCTCTGCATAACTTCATCATGGTCTTGATTTGTCGAAAATTTCTTTCTTTTTGCATGAGATGAAGGTGTCACAGAAGGTGAAGGTTCAGAAATAGATGGTTCAGTAGGATCAGATGGTTCAGTTTGATCAACATTTAAAGGAGGCAGATATTTAATTTTCATTCTTTTAAAAATTGTTTGATCAAAGAACTCTTTTTGCTCAATGTATTTCTCATTTGTTAAAGGAACTTTGAAATGTCTAAAAATACGAGTTAAAAGACAACCATAAGGAAGAAATGGATTTTGTTTCCACAAATTTGTAAAATACACATTGGCCCAATTTACAGAAATATTTCCAAATAAAACATAAAGAGCCATAGAAAGATCTGTGGAATAATAATCAAAAGAACCAGTTTTAGGTAGAACATTATGGGCAAGGATTCGTCCAGCAATGCGTGCACGAGTTTGAAGATTTGTATTTTTGAAAGGAGGGCAGTGAGGTGCGCCTGGAAGAAGAATTTGTTCAAAAACTCTTTCATCATTTAATTCAATAGTGTTGAAAAGAGTGTCTGAAGGTGGAATTTCAAGAATTTCTCCAAGTAGTTTCGAATCAAACTCGATTTCAACATCACGAACAAGAGAGGACAAAATTCTGGTTTCATGATCCATTTGTAGATTTGTGTAAAACAAGTGAATAAGAAAAGGATAGTGAAGAGTATCTGCACAAGCATCAAAGAGATTTGAAATTCCAGGAAATAATTCTCTTATGTTGTAACGAGAAAATAAGTGAAATAGAACATTTCGGCCTGGTAAAATAGGTAGTGCAGAAATTGATCCAAAAGTATCATACAAAAGAGGATTTCGAAGTAATCTGAGTGAAAAACCATGTCTTGAAGTAGGTGTAGGAGGAGAAGAACCTAAACCTTTTGCAGATGCAGACTTCGTACGAGGCATGGTTAAAAATATAGTTACCAAAAAAAATGTCGGCTTCCAAACAATTTCCGGCAGAGGAAAATGTTGTCCGGCGATGTGAAACAGAAACAGAGGAGGATACGATGGCTGACGGAGAGTGAGAGGTCGGCCACAAGAGGATTCCGGCAATGGCGGAAAATACACTGTCACGGCAAGAGAGTTCCGGCGTGTTTTGAAGATGCGCCAGTTTCTGCAAGAGGATTCCGGCGTTTCAAGATCACGGCCAGAGGACTCAGGTGTCTCCTTGTTACGGCAAGAAAATCCCGGCAAAGATGGAATCGAATGGCACTCCGAGGGTTTTTCGGAAGAGAGAGAGGCAAAAGAGAAAGAGGGTTTTCGGTTTAAGGGTTTCGTTTTTAAGAAAAACGAAAAGGTATGAAAACGAAGTGAAACGATGCCTTTTTTTTTTTAAATGGGTGTTTAAAAAAAATCCAAGGGGTATCGAGTCCCTTCATTTAAAAATTTTTAAAAAAAATTTAGTCGATTAAAACTTTATCGGTCGACTAAAAAAGTGCGACTCATTCTAAAAATATCATCAGTCGACTAGAAATATATCGGTCGACTAATATGGTGTGATTCATTCTAAAATTTTAAAACATCAGTCGACTAGAATTTTATCGGTCGACTAATATAGTGCGATTTTGAGATTTTGTTCAAAAATCAACATTTTTACAAATCCAAAAATGAGCAAATACCTAGTTCTCTCCTAATTCTTATAAAATCTTCATTTTTAAGAGGTTTAGTGAAGATATCGGCATGTTGTTCTTTAGTGGAAATAAAATTTAATGCAATATCTCCTTTTAACAAATGATCTCTTAAAAAATGATGTCTAACTTCAATATGCTTAGTTCTTGAGTGCTGAACAGGATTTTTAGAAAGATTTATAGCACTAGTGTTATCACAATAAATAGTTGTTGTGGAGTAATTCAAACCAAAATCTTTTAAGGTTTGTTTCATCCATAGTACTTGTGAACATGCTAAACTAGTTGCTATATATTCTGCTTCAGTTGTTGAGAGTGCACTGAATTTTGCTTTTTACTAAACCAAGAGACTAAGGAGTTTCCTAAGAAATGACAAGTTCCACTAGTACTCTTGCGATCAGATTTACTTCCTGCAAAATCTGCATCACTATATGAAACTAAATCAAAGGAAGATGATTTTGGGTAAAACAAACCGAAATCTAAAGTATCTTTCAAATCACGAAGAATTTGTTTTACTGCAATTAAATGAGATTCCTTTGGATTAGCTTGAAATCTTGCACACATATAAATACTAAACATAATATCAGGTCGACTAGCAGTTAAGTATAATAGAGATCCGATCATACCTCTGTAGAGCTTAGTATCTACACTTTTACCATTTTCATATTTATCAAGAAAAGTAGTTGTACTCATAGGATTCCTTCTTGATTTAGATGAGTCCATCCCAAATCTCTTGAGAAGTTCTTTTGTATACTTAGCCTGATTGATGAAGATTCCTTCTTCAGTTTGCTTTATTTGAAGTCCAAGGAAGTAGTTTAATTCGCCCATCAAGCTCATTTCAAACTCTTCATACATAGCTTTAGCAAATTCTTTACAAAGAGAATCATTAGTAGAACCAAATATTATGTCATCAACATAAATTTGCACAATAAGAATATCTGAATTAAGATTTTTAATAAATAAAGTGGAGTCTACCCGACCAATGAAAAAACCAGATTGTTCTAGAAAATTTCGTAGTCTTTCATACCACGCTCTTGGTGCTTGTTTGAGTCCATACAAAGCTCTTTTCAATTTGTAGACTTTTTTTGGATATTTCTCATTTTCAAAGCCTGGAGGTTGCTCTACATAAACTTCTTCATTGATGTGTCCATTTAAGAATGCACTCTTAACATCAATTTGATATAACTTGAAGTTCATGTAACTAGCAAAAGCAAGCATCATTCGAATTGACTCTAATCGAGCCACTGGTGCATAGGTTTCATCAAAATCTATGCCTTCTTCTTGATTATAGCCTTGTGCCACTAGCCTTGCTTTGTTACGAATGACTTCACAATTTTCATCCAGCTTATTTCAGAAGACCCATCTTGTTCCAATTACTGATGATCCTTAGGTCTATCAACTAGATCCCAAACATCATTCCTAGTAAATTGGTTAAGTTCTTCAGACATGGCCAAAAGCTAAAATTCATCATCACTAGCCTCATTGATGTTCTTTGGTTCTAATTTAGATATGAAAGCAACATTTGCAATATATTTTTCTAATTGCCTTCTAGTTTGGACACCACTCTTTATTTCACCAATAACTTGTTCATGTGGATGATTAGGAACTTCTTTCCAAACAGGTTGAAGAGGAATATTTTGTTGAGAAGTACTCTCTATCAAGGGTTCTTCTTGAAGTATTACTTCTTCTCCTTCGCTTAGAGGTATAACCTGCTCACAATTCTCATCAAATGCAACATGTAAAGATTCTTCAATACAAGATGTTCTTTTATTGAAAATACGATATGCTTTACTTCTAGAAGAATATCCAAGAAATATTGACTCATCTGATTTTGAATCAAACTTATCAAGATTATCTTTGGTATTTAACAAATAACATTTACTACCAAAAATTTTGAAATATGAGATCTTTGGTATTCGATCATAATACAATTCAAAACATGTTTTATGTAAAATTGGTCGAATAAGAACACGGTTTAGAACATAACATGCTGTATTAATTGCTTCAGCCCAAAAGTATTTTGGTAAATTTTTATCTTGAAGCATGGTTCTAGCACATTCTTGCAAAGTTCTATTCTTTCTTTCAACAACTCTATTTTGTGGAGCCGCTCTAGGAAAAGCAAAGTTGTGAGATATACCATGTAAATCACAAAACTTTAGAAAAGATTCATTTTCAAATTCACCACCATGATCACTACGAATTTTAATAATAGATGTAGATTTTTCATTTGTAATTCTTCTACAAAGTTTAGAAAATTCCTTAAAAGCATCATTTTTGCTTTTTAGAAAAATTACCCATGTAAACCGAGAATAATCATCTACTATAACAAAAGCATACTTGCTACCATTCAAACTTTGAATTCTAGATGGTCCAAATAGATCTAAATGTAAAAGTTCAAGAGGACGTTTTGTTGAAACTATATCTTTTGCTTTAAAAGAATTCTTGATTTGTTTACCCCTTTGGCAAGCATCACATAGGTGATCTTTCTTATATGGTATTCTAGGTAGGCCTCTTCCAAGATCATTTTTGGATAACTTTGCAATAATTTTAAAGTTAACATGTCCAAGTCTCTTGTGCCATAACCATTGAATTTCATTTGAAACAATAAGACATTTTTCATTAAAAGTGGGTAATTCATCTAGATATAGTTCATACACATTGTTCCTTCTTTTACCTTTAAAAATGATCTTTTTAGATTGAAAATCAGAAATTAAGCATAAATCATTTTCAAAAGAAACATGAAAACCTTTATCACATAATTGACTAATAGATATTAAATTATGCATTAAACCATCTATTAAAAGAACATTTTCTATCAAGGGAAATTCTGGATTACCAATATTACCAATACCTATCACTTTTCCCTTGTTATTGTCACCAAAGGTGACGGTTCCTCCATCCTTATTTTGGAGGGTGGAAAATAATTCCGGCCTTCCAGTCATATGTTTGGAACAAATGTTGTCCAATATCCATTTGCTCCTTATGTTGTGTACCTACAACAAAATAAAAAAACAGAGCATTTGACCCCTTTCTATTTTCAGGTCCATGAGAGTTAGTCTTAGGAACCCATATCCATTTGGATTTTGGTTTCCTTTGATAATAAATATTCTTTCTATAAAAGGATTTATCATGTCTAGAATAATCATGTCTAGAATAATGTCTAGGCTTATAAGCATTATAGTTTCCATGATTAGATGCATTTCTATTTGATCTATGAACAAAAGGTTGAGAATAATGTCTTTGATTTTTCACCACATAGTTTGGTCTATTTTGAGTATCAAAGAAGCTATATCTCAATCCGGTTTTATTAACCAATCATCTTTGAGAACCAAGAAGTTTTTCTAGATTCTCTTGACCATTTGTGAATTTGGTCACTATAGAAAGAAGATCATTTGACTTTTCTTTAAGACTAGATATTTCTTTTTGTAAGAGATTGGTTTTAACTCCAATTTCTTTTATCTCTAATGCTTGGCAAGAGTTTTCCTTCTTGAGATCTTCTATCTCTTGAAGTAACACTTTATTTTGAGAGTCAAGAGTTAAATTTTCAGTTTTTAACTCTTTATTTTTAGAACTAAGACTCTTAAATTTAGCATATAAATCATTAAATGCTTCAAATAACTCATCATAGTCAAATTGGCTTATCGAATTTTCTTGTGCTACAAAACACATGTTGGCGACTTCTTCATTTGATTCTTCATCGGAAGAGGAATCACTATCATCCCAACACGCTTGAAAAGCCTTTTTCTTCTTGAATTGGTCCTTGGGCTTGATTTTGAGGAGAGGACAATCTTTTTTTATATGTCCTGCCTTTTTGCAGTTAAAGCACTTGACTTCATTGGGATTGGAAGAATCTGCTTTCTTTACCTTTCTTTGAAATCTTCTCTTTTTGATGAATCTTCTGAATTTCCTTGTGATGAGAGCAATATCTTCATCTTCTTCTGAATTTTCTGAGTCAGAAGTAGCCTTAAAAGCAAGAGATTTCTTCTTAGGCTCTTCTTCTTGTCTGTCTTGAAGTTGGACCTCATATGCCATTAGATTGCCAACTAAATCTTTCAGAGTAAGAGTATTGAGATCATTTGCTTCTTCAATAGCAGTGGTTTTTCTCTCCCATTTAGGAGTTAAACACCTTAGAATCTTTCTGACTAAATCCACTTGTGAATATTCTTTTCCAAGTGATTTCAAAGTATTAGTTATATCGGTCATTCTAGTTACCATGTCCGATATAGATTCATTTTGCTTCATTTTGAACAATTCAAATTTATGAACTAAAGAAGCAATTTTAGATTCCTTTACCTTTGACGTACCTTCGTGTGTCACGAGAAGAGTATGTCAGATTTAATTAGCTGTAGAGCATTGAGAGATGCGATTGAACTCTACCTTGTCAACGCCACAATATAATGCATTCATTGCCTTGGCATTAAGTGAAGCAGTATTCTTTTCTTCATCGGTCCATCGGCTGAAATCAGTTGATGGAGTTTGGTACTTTTCTGAAACAACTCTCCAAATATCTAGATCCATGGATTGCAAGAATATTGTCATTCTTACTTTCCAGTAACCATAGTTAGTTCTGTCGAAGAGAGGAGGGCGAACATAGGAGCTTCCTTCTTTGTGCTGAGATGTTGTAGTTGCCATGCTAGATGATGGTTAAATCAAAGTAATAGCTAACCTGTGCTCTGATACCAAATGAAAGTGCAGTAGGATTGAGACAACGAGCACTAGAGGGGGGGTGAATAGTGCTTTTAAAAATTTCTACGGAATATTGAAGGATTTTGCAAATTGAAAAGCAAAACACACAAATAACACAAGATTTTATTCTGGTTCGGTCTATCCCGACCTACATCCAGTCCCCAAGCAAAGCCCGCTTGAGATTTCCACTATCAACCTTGTAAACTACAAGATCACACAGACCAAAATTGGTTCCACTTTCAATAACAATCCTACTGAAAGCAAACAACTCCTTTACACCAAGGAGTCCTTTTTACAGAAAATAAGTAACAACTTACAATACAACCTATGAGCCTTTCTTTTGAATGCGAATGAGATGCAATTGGCTTTTGAGGTTGTTGAAATACTCTACTCACGAATTCACTATCTTTCAAAGTGATTTGAGTGAAAAACTGAAGTGAAAATATCAAGTGAGTGAGAAAACAAATACTTGAATGAATAGGAGTGAAAAGCAATAAGTAAATGATTCAAATCGATTGAATTCTTGTTGTTGTAATGAGTGTAAAATGCACTCATATTTATAGTTAAAGTTTTCCATACGTTGAGAGTATCAAAGGGTGTCAAAACTGTCCATTTTGAACGATCAAAACATTTGAAAAATGAAAAGACACGCCTTTTTGAAGTTTCAAGAAAACGGCAAAATTAGTCGACTGAAACATCAGTTAGTTGACTGAAACATCAGTTAGTCGACTAATAGTTAGTTATTAGTAGACTGACAGTTATCGTCGGTCGACTGATCTGTTAATCGAGCCGTTTGAAAATCTGAACTTTTGAAACTTAGTCGACTTGAGAAAAATTAGTCGACTGATAATATCATCAGTAGACTGAAAAACCTTTCAGTCCACTGCTCCAAAAATCTTCAGAAAAACAAACATTCTGTCTGGTCGACTGATAAAAAGCATTAGTCGACTACTGCTAAATTTACAGAAAACACATGTTCTGTTCAGTCGACTGATAAAACCATTAGTCGACTGCTGCTAATTTTCCAGAAAACAGACATTCTGTCCAGTCGACTGATAAAACCTTCGGTCGACTAATTTGACAAAAATGACGTTTTAGAAAATATGGCACGATAGGATTAGTCGACTGGTAAGTCTATTGGTCGACTAATAAACATGAAAATTTAAGAAAAGAGTTTTCTGAAAAGATTTTCAAGAGTGTTTCTTTTAGAAAAGTTTTTCTAAAGACTTTTAAGGCGAAATGCAACCTAAATATGCACTCTAAGTAAGGCTCTTACAAGAATCTAAGACTTTTAATGAATTAAACAATTGCACACTAGTCTTCAAAGATTCTTCATCGAATTCTTCAATTTCTTCATAGCCTTAGCTGAAAATGCAGTTGATTCCACTTGCTCATCATCAAAACCTTGTACTTGAAGTATCATGTATAGCTTCATTGTCGTAACAATCTCCCCCTTTTTTATGATGACAAACTTAATCAAAGATGAAGCCTTTAGATGCATAGATGGAGATATTACTCCCCCTATCAATATGCTGCAAAACATTAAAAGTTAGCACATTTAAAGCACATATATCACATATTGATTGGTTTGCATTTCCATAGCACATTTAAAGCACATATATCACATATTGATTGGTTTGCATTTCCATTCATCATTACTTCATGCATTCATTCAAAGCTTTCTTTTACTCTCATGCAAGATCAAGATCTCCTGCAATTTCAATGTAATGCCATCTTTATCTTTTTCTCCCCCTTTGTCAGAATAAAAAAGAGTAAGGGCAGAAATAGCAAAATAGAGATACAAGTTTAAAATATTACAACCCATAGAGTATGAAAGTTTAGACAACAAAGATCAGAAGAGAGAGCTTAGCAAATCCTTAATGGCAGTTACATCCTTCTGAATTGAAGCAAGTTGTTGAGTCACATCTTCACGAAAAGTGTGTTGATGCAGCTCCAAAGCTTCCAATCTCTGCATAACTTCATCATGGTCTTGATTTGTCGAAAATTTCTTTCTTTTTGCATGAGATGAAGGTGTCACAGAAGGTGAAGGTTCAGAAATAGATGGTTCAGTAGGATCAGATGGTTCAGTTTGATCAACATTTAAAGGAGGCAGATATTTAATTTTCATTCTTTTAAAAATTGTTTGATCAAAGAACTCTTTTTGCTCAATGTATTTCTCATTTGTTAAAGGAACTTTGAAATGTCTAAAAATACGAGTTAAAAGACAACCATAAGGAAGAAATGGATTTTGTTTCCACAAATTTGTAAAATACACATTGGCCCAATTTACAGAAATATTTCCAAATAAAACATAAAGAGCCATAGAAAGATCTGTGGAATAATAATCAAAAGAACCAGTTTTAGGTAGAACATTATGGGCAAGGATTCGTCCAGCAATGCGTGCACGAGTTTGAAGATTTGTATTTTTGAAAGGAGGGCAGTGAGGTGCGCCTGGAAGAAGAATTTGTTCAAAAACTCTTTCATCATTTAATTCAATAGTGTTGAAAAGAGTGTCTGAAGGTGGAATTTCAAGAATTTCTCCAAGTAGTTTCGAATCAAAGTCGATTTCAACATCACGAACAAGAGAGGACAAAATTCTGGTTTCATGATCCATTTGTAGATTTGTGTAAAACAAGTGAATAAGAAAAGGATAGTGAAGAGTATCTGCACAAGCATCAAAGAGATTTGAAATTCCAGGAAATAATTCTCTTATGTTGTAACGAGAAAATAAGTGAAATAGAACATTTCGGCCTGGTAAAATAGGTAGTGCAGAAATTGATCCAAAAGTATCATACAAAAGAGGATTTCGAAGTAATCTGAGTGAAAAACCATGTCTTGAAGTAGGTGTAGGAGGAGAAGAACCTAAACCTTTTGCAGATGCAGACTTCGTACGAGGCATGGTTAAAAATATAGTTACCAAAAAAAATGTCGGCTTCCAAACGATTTCCGGCAGAGGAAAATGTTGTCCGGCGATGTGAAACAGAAACAGAGGAGGATACGATGGCTGACGGAGAGTGAGAGGTCGGCCACAAGAGGATTCCGGCAATGGCGGAAAATACACTGACACGGCAAGAGAGTTCCGGCGTGTTTTGAAGATGCGCCAGTTTCTGCAAGAGGATTCCGGCGTTTCAAGATCACGGCCAGAGGACTCCGGTGTCTCCTTGTTACGGCAAGAAAATCCCGGCGAAGATGGAATCGAACGGCACTCTGAGGGTTTTTCGGAAGAGAGAGAGGCAAAAGAGAAAGAGGGTTTTCGGTTTAAGGGTTTCGTTTTTAAGAAAAACGAAAAGGTATGAAAACGAAGTGAAACGATGCCTTTTTTTTTTTAATGGGTGTTTAAAAAAAATCCAAGGGGTATCGAGTCCCTTCATTTAAAAATTTTTAAAAAAAAATTAGTCGATTAAAACTTTATCGGTCGACTAAAAAAGTGCGACTCATTCTAAAAATATCATCAGTCGACTAGAAATATATCGGTCGACTAATATGGTGTGATTCATTCTAAATTTTTAAAACATCAGTCGACTAGAATTTTATCGGTCGACTAATATAGTGCGATTTTGAGATTTTGTTCAAAAATCAACATTTTTACAAATCCAAAAATGAGAAAATACCTAGTTCTCTCCTAATTCTTATAAAATCTTCATTTTTAAGAGGTTTAGTGAAGATATTGGCATGTTGTTCTTTAGTGGAAATAAAATTTAACGCAATATCTCCTTTTAACAAATGATCTCTTAAAAAATGATGTCTAACTTCAATATGCTTAGTTCTTGAGTGCTGAACAGGATTTTTAGAAAGATTTATAGCACTAGTGTTATCACAATAAATAGTTGTTGTGGAGTAATTCAAACCAAAATCTTTTAAGGTCTGTTTCATCCATAGTACTTGTGAACATGCTAAACTAGTTGCTATATATTCTGCTTCAATTGTTGAGAGTGACACTGAATTTTGCTTTTTACTAAACCAAGAGACTAAGGAATTTCCTAAGAAATGACAAGTTCCACTATTACTCTTGCGATCAGATTTACTTCCTGCAAAATCTGCATCACTATATGAAACTAAATCAAAGGAAGATGATTTTGCGTAAAACAAACCGAAATCTAAAGTATCTTTCAAATAACGAAGAATTTGTTTTACTGCAATTAAATGAGATTCCTTTGGATTAGCTTGAAATCTTGCACACATATAAATACTAAACATAATATCAGGTCGACTAGCAGTTAAGTATAATAGAGATCCGATCATACCTCTGTAGAGCTTAGTATCTACACTTTTACCATTTTCATATTTATCAAGAAAAATAGTTGTACTCATAGGATTCCTTCTTGATTTAGATGAGTCCATCCCAAATCTCTTGAGAAGTTCTTTTGTATACTTAGCCTGATTGATGAAGATTCCTTCTTCAGTTTGCTTTATTTGAAGTCCAAGGAAGTAGTTTAATTCGCCCATCAAGCTCATTTCAAACTCTTCATGCATAGCTTTAGCAAATTCTTTACAAAGAGAATCATTAGTAGAACCAAATATTATGTCATCAACATAAATTTGCACAATAAGAATATCTGAATTAAGATTTTTAATAAATAAAGTGGAGTCTACCCGACCAATGAAAAAACCAGATTGTTCTAGAAAATTTCGTAGTCTTTCATACCACGCTCTTGGTGCTTGTTTGAGTCCATACAAAGCTCTTTTCAATTTGTAGACTTTTTTTGGATATTTCTCATTTTCAAAGCCTGGAGGTTGCTCTACATAAACTTCTTCATTGATGTGTCCATTTAAGAATGCACTCTTAACATCAATTTGATATAACTTGAAGTTCATGTAACTAGCAAAAGCAAGCATCATTCGAATTGACTCTAATCGAGCCACTGGTGCATAGGTTTCATCAAAATCTATGCCTTCTTCTTGATTATAGCCTTGTGCCACTAGCCTTGCTTTGTTACGAATGACTTCACCATTTTCATCCAGCTTATTTCAGAAGACCCATCTTGTTCCAATTACTGATGATCCTTAGGTCTATCAACTAGATCCCAAACATCATTCCTAGTAAATTGGTTAAGTTCTTCAGACATGGCCAAAAGCTAAAATTCATCATCACTAGCCTCATTGATGTTCTTTGGTTCTAATTTAGATATGAAAGCAACATTTGCAATATATTTTTCTAATTGCCTTCTAGTTTGGACACCACTCTTTATTTCACCAATAACTTGTTCATGTGGATGATTAGGAACTTCTTTCCAAACAGGTTGAAGAGGAATATTTTGTTGAGAAGTACTCTCTATCAAGGGTTCTTCTTGAAGTATTACTTCTTCTCCTTCGCTTAGAGGTATAACCTGCTCACAATTCTCATCAAATGCAACATGTAAAGATTCTTCAATACAAGATGTTCTTTTATTGAAAATACGATATGCTTTATTTCTAGAAGAATATCCAAGAAATATTGACTCATCTGATTTTGAATCAAACTTATCAAGATTATCTTTGGTATTTAACAAATAACATTTACTACCAAAAATTTTGAAATATGAGATCTTTGGTATTCGATCATAATACAATTCAAAACATGTTTTATGTAAAATTGGTCGAATAAGAACACGGTTTAGAACATAACATGCTGTATTAATTGCTTCAGCCCAAAAGTATTTTGGTAAATTTTTATCTTGAAGCATGGTTCTAGCACATTCTTGCAAATTTCTATTCTTTCTTTCAACAACTCCATTTTGTGGAGCCGCTCTAGGAAAAGCAAAGTTGTGAGATATACCATGTAAATCACAAAACTTTAGAAAAGATTCATTTTCAAATTCACCACCATGATCACTACGAATTTTAATAATAGATGTAGATTTTTCATTTGTAATTCTTCTACAAAGTTTAGAAAATTCCGTAAAAGCATCATTTTTGCTTTTTAGAAAAATTACCCATGTAAACCGAGAATAATCATCTACTATAACAAAAGCATACTTGCTACCATTCAAACTTTGAATTCTAGATGGTCCAAATAGATCTAAATGTAAAAGTTCAAGAGGACGTTTTGTTGAAACTATATCTTTTGCTTTAAAAGAATTCTTGATTTGTTTACCCCTTTGGCAAGCATCACATAGGTGATCTTTCTTATATGGTATTCTAGGTAGGCCTCTTCCAAGATCATTTTTGGATAACTTTGAAATAATTTTAAAGTTAACATGTCCAAGTCTCTTGTGCCATAACCATTGAATTTCATTTGAAACAATAAGACATTTTTCATTAAAGGTGTGTAATTCATCTAGATATAGTTCATACACATTGTTCGTTCTTTTACCTTTAAAAATGATCTTTTTAGATTGAAAATCAGAAATTAAGCATAAATCATTTTCAAAATAAACTTGAAAACCTTTATCACATAATTGACTAATAGATATTAAATTATGCATTAAACCATCTACTAAAAGAACATTTTCTATCAAGGGAAATTCTGGATTACCAATATTACCAATACCTATCACTTTTCCCTTGTTATTGTCACCAAAGGTGACGGTTCCTCCATCCTTATTTTGGAGGGTGGAAAATAATTCCGGCCTTCCAGTCATATGTTTGGAACAACCGTTGTCCAATATCCATTTGCTCCTTATGTTGTGTACCTACAACAAAATAAAAAAACAGAGCATTTGACCCCTTTCTATTTTCAGGTCCATGAGAGTTAGTCTTAGGAACCCATATCCATTTGGATTTTGGTTTCCTTTGATAATAAATATTCTTTCTATAAAAGGATTTATCATGTCTAGAATAATGTTTAGGCTTATAAGCATTATAGTTTCCATGATTAGATGCATTTCTATTTGATCTATGAACAAAAGGTTGAGAATAATGTCTTTGATTTTTCACCACATAGTTTGGTCTATTTTGAGTATCAAAGAAGCTATATCTCAATCCGGTTTTATTAACCAATCATCTTTGAGAACCAAGAAGTTTTTCTAGATTCTCTTGACCATTTGTGAATTTGGTCACTATAGAAAGAAGATCATTTGACTTTTCTTTAAGACTAGATATTTCTTTTTGTAAGAGATTGGTTTTAACTCCAATTTCTTTTATCTCTAATGCTTGGCAAGAGTTTTCCTTCTTGAGATCTTCTATCTCTTGAAGTAACACTTTATTTTGAGAGTCAAGAGTTAAATTTTCAGTTTTTAACTCTTTATTTTTAGAACTAAGACTCTTAAATTTAGCATATAAATCATTAAATGCTTCAAATAACTCATCATAGTCAAATTGGCTTATCGAATTTTCTTGTGCTACAAAACACATGTTGGCGACTTCTTCATTTGATTCTTCATCGGAAGAGGAATCACTATCATCCCAACACGCTTGAAAAGCCTTTTTCTTCTTGAATTGGTCCTTGGGCTTGATTTTGAGGAGAGGACAATCTTTTTTTATATGTCCTGCCTTTTTGCAGTTAAAGCACTTGACTTCATTGGGATTGGAAGAATCTGCTTTCTTTACCTTTCTTTGAAATCTTCTCTTTTTGATGAATCTTCTGAATTGCCTTGTGATGAGAGCAATATCTTCATCTTCTTCTGAATTTTCTGAGTCAGAAGTAGCCTTAAAAGCAAGAGATTTCTTCTTAGGCTCTTCTTCTTGTCTGTCTTGAAGTTGGACCTCATATGCCATTAGATTGCCAACTAAATCTTTCAGAGTAAGAGTATTGAGATCATTTGCTTCTTCAATAGCAGTGGTTTTTCTCTCCCATTTAGGAGTTAAACACCTTAGAATCTTTCTGACTAAATCCACTTGTGAATATTCTTTTCCAAGTGATTTCAAAGTATTAGTTATATCGGTCATTCTAGTTACCATGTCCGATATAGATTCATTTTGCTTCATTTTGAACAATTCAAATTTATGAACTAAAGAAGCAATTTTAGATTCCTTTACCTTTGACGTACCTTCGTGTGTCACGAGAAGAGTATGTCAGATTTAATTAGCTGTAGAGCATTGAGAGATGCGATTGAACTCTACCTTGTCAACGCCACAATATAATGCATTCATTGCCTTGGCATTAAGTGAAGCAGTATTCTTTTCTTCATCGGTCCATCGGCTGAAATCAGTTGATGGAGTTTGGTACTTTTCTGAAACAACTCTCCAAATATCTAGATCCATGGATTGCAAGAATATTGTCATTCTTACTTTCCAGTAACCATAGTTAGTTCCGTCGAAGAGAGGAGGGCGAACATAGGAGCTTCCTTCTTTGTGCTGAGATGTTGTAGTTGCCATGCTAGATGATGGTTAAATCAAAGTAATAGCTAACCTGTGCTCTGATACCAAATGAAAGTGCAGTAGGATTGAGACAACGAGCACTAGAGGGGGGTGAATAGTGCTTTTAAAAATTTCTACGGAATATTGAAGGATTTTGCAAATTGAAAAGCAAAACACACAAATAACACAAGATTTTATCCTGGTTCGGTCTATCCCGACCTACATCCAGTCCCCAAGCAAAACCCGCTTGAGATTTCCACTATCAACCTTGTAAACTACTAGATCACACAGACCAAAATCGGTTCCACTTTCAATAACAATCCTACTGAAAGCAAACAACTCCTTTACACCAAGGAGTCCTTTTTACAGAAAATAAGTAACAACTTACAATACAACCTATGAGCATTTCTTTTGAATGTGAATGAGATGCAATTGGCTTTTGAGGTTGTTGAAATACTCTACTCACGAATTCACTATCTCTCAGTGATTTGAGTAAAGAACTGAAGTGAAAATATCAAGTGAGTGAGAAAACAAATACTTGAATGAATAGGAGTGAAAAGCAATAAGTAAATGATTCAAATCGATTGAATTCTTGTTGTTGTAATGAGTGTAAAATGCACTCATATTTATAGTTAAAGTTTTCCATACGTTGAGAGTATGAAAGGGTGTCAAAACTGTCCATTTTGAACGATCAAAACGTTTGAAAAATGAAAAGACACGCCTTTTTGAAGTTTCAAGAAAACGGCAAAATTAGTCAACTGAAACATCAGTTAGTCGACTGAAACATCAGTTAGTCGACTAATAGTTTGTTATTAGTAGACTGATAGTTATCGTCGGTCGACTGATCTGTTAATCGAGCCGTTTAAAAATCTGAACTTTTAAAACTTAGTCGACTTGAGAAAAATTAGTCGACTGATAATATCATCAGTAGACTGAAAAACCTTTCAGTCGACTGCTGCTAAAATCTTCAGAAAAACAAACATTCTGTTCGGTCGACTGATAAAAAGCATTAGTCGACTACTGCTAAATTTACAGAAAACACATGTTCTGTTCAGTCGACTGATAAAACCATTAGTCGACTGCTGCTAATTTTCCAGAAAACAGACATTCTGTCCAGTCGACTGATAAAACCTTTGGTCGACTAATTTGACAAAAATGACGTTTTAGAAAATATGGCACGAAAGTATTAGTCGACTGGTAAGTCTATTGGTCGACTAATAAACATGAAAATTTAATAAAAGAGTTTTCTGAAAAGATTTTAAAGAGTGTTTCTTTTAGAAAAGTTTTTCTAAAGACTTTTAAGGCGAAATGCAACCTAAATATGCACTCTAAGGCTCTTACAAGAATCTAAGACTTTTAATGAATTAAACAATTGCACACTAGTCTTCAAAGATTCTTCATCGAATTCTTCAATTTCTTCATAGCCTTAGCTGAAAATGCAGTTGATTCCACTTGCTCATCATCAAAACCTTGTACTTGAAGTATCATGTATAGCTTCATTGTCGTAACAATCTCCCCCTTTTTGATGATGACAAACTTAATCAAAGATGAAGCCTTTAGATTCATAGATGGAGATATTACTCCCCCTATCAATATGCTGCAAAACATTAAAAGTTAGCACATTTAAAGCACATATATCACATATTGATTGGTTTGCATTTCCATAGCACATTTAAAGCACATATATCACATATTGATTGGTTTGCATTTCCATTCATCATTACTTCATGCATTCATTCAAAGCTTTCTTTTACTCTCATGCAAGATCAAGATCTCCTGCAATTTCAATGTAATGCTATCTTTATCTTTTTCTCCCCCTTTGTCAGAATAAAAAAGAGTAAGGGCAGAAATAGCAAAATAGAGATACAAGTTTAAAATATTACAACCCATAGAGTATGAAAGTTTAGACAACAAAGATCAGAAGAGAGAGCTTAGCAAATCCTTAATGGCAGTTACATCCTTCTGAATTGAAGCAAGTTGTTGAGTCACATCTTCACGAAAAGTGTGTTGATGCAGCTCCAAAGCTTCCAATCTCTGCATAACTTCATCATGGTCTTGATTTGTCGAAAATTTCTTTCTTTTTGCATGAGATGAAGGTGTCACAGAAGGTGAAGGTTCAGAAATAGATGGTTCAGTAGGATCAGATGGTTCAGTTTGATCAACATTTAAAGGAGGCAGATATTTAATTTTCATTCTTTTAAAAATTGTTTGATCAAAGAACTCTTTTTGCTCAATGTATTTCTCATTTGTTAAAGGAACTTTGAAATGTCTAAAAATACGAGTTAAAAGACAACCATAAGGAAGAAATGGATTTTGTTTCCACAAATTTGTAAAATACACATTGGCCCAATTTACAGAAATATTTCCAAATAAAACATAAAGAGCCATAGAAAGATCTGTGGAATAATAATCAAAAGAACCAGTTTTAGGTAGAACATTATGAGCAAGGATTCGTCCAGCAATGCGTGCACGAGTTTGAAGATTTGTATTTTTGAAAGGAGGGCAGTGAGGTGCGCCTGGAAGAAGAATTTGTTCAAAAACTCTTTCATCATTTAATTCAATAGTGTTGAAAAGAGTGTCTGAAGGTGGAATTTCAAGAATTTCTCCAAGTAGTTTCGAATCAAAGTCGATTTCAACATCACGAACAAGAGAGGACAAAATTCTGGTTTCATGATCCATTTGTAGATTTGTGTAAAACAAGTGAATAAGAAAAGGATAGTGAAGAGTATCTGCACAAGCATCAAAGAGATTTGAAATTCCAGGAAATAATTCTCTTATGTTGTAACGAGAAAATAAGTGAAATAGAACATTTCGGCCTGGTAAAATAGGTAGTGCAGAAATTGATCCAAAAGTATCATACAAAAGAGGATTTCGAAGTAATCTGAGTGAAAAAACATGTCTTGAAGTAGGTGTAGGAGGAGAAGAACCTAAACCTTTTGCAGATGCAGACTTCGTACGAGGCATGGTTAAAAATATAGTTACCAAAAAAAATGTCGGCTTCCAAACAATTTCCGGCAGAGGAAAATGTTGTCCGGCGATGTGAAACAGAAACAGAGGAGGATACGATGGCTGACGGAGAGTGAGAGGTCGGCCACAAGAGGATTCCGGCAATGGCGGAAAATACACTGTCACGGCAAGAGAGTTCCGGCGTGTTTTGAAGATGCGCCAGTTTCTGCAAGAGGATTCTGGCGTTTCAAGATCACGGCCAGAGGACTCAGGTGTCTCCTTGTTACGGCAAGAAAATCCCGGCAAAGATGGAATCGAATGGCACTCCGAGGGTTTTTCGGAAGAGAGAGAGGCAAAAGAGAAAGAGGGTTTTCGGTTTAAGGGTTTCGTTTTTAAGAAAAACGAAAAGGTATGAAAACGAAGTGAAACGATGCCTTTTTTTTTTTAAATGGGTGTTTAAAAAAAATCCAAGGGGTATCGAGTCCCTTCATTTAAAAATTTTTAAAAAAAATTTAGTCGATTAAAACTTTATCGGTCGACTAAAAAAGTGCGACTCATTCTAAAAATATCATCAGTCGACTAGAAATATATCGGTCGACTAATATGGTGTGATTCATTCTAAAATTTTAAAACATCAGTCGACTAGAATTTTATCGGTCGACTAATATAGTGCGATTTTGAGATTTTGTTCAAAAATCAACATTTTTACAAATCCAAAAATGAGCAAATACCTAGTTCTCTCCTAATTCTTATAAAATCTTCATTTTTAAGAGGTTTAGTGAAGATATCGGCATGTTGTTCTTTAGTGGAAATAAAATTTAACGCAATATCTCCTTTTAACAAATGATCTCTTAAAAAATGATGTCTAACTTCAATATGCTTAGTTCTTGAGTGCTGAACAGGATTTTTAGAAAGATTTATAGCACTAGTGTTATCACAATAAATAGTTGTTGTGGAGTAATTCAAACCAAAATCTTTTAAGGTTTGTTTCATCCATAGTACTTGTGAACATGCTAAACTAGTTGCTATATATTCTGCTTCAGTTGTTGAGAGTGCACTGAATTTTGCTTTTTACTAAACCAAGAGACTAAGGAGTTTCCTAAGAAATGACAAGTTCCACTAGTACTCTTGCGATCAGATTTACTTCCTGCAAAATCTGCATCACTATATGAAACTAAATCAAAGGAAGATGATTTTGGGTAAAACAAACCGAAATCTAAAGTATCTTTCAAATCACGAAGAATTTGTTTTACTGCAATTAAATGAGATTCCTTTGGATTAGCTTGAAATCTTGCACACATATAAATACTAAACATAATATCAGGTCGACTAGCAGTTAAGTATAATAGAGATCCGATCATACCTCTGTAGAGCTTAGTATCTACACTTTTACCATTTTCATATTTATCAAGAAAAGTAGTTGTACTCATAGGATTCCTTCTTGATTTAGATGAGTCCATCCCAAATCTCTTGAGAAGTTCTTTTGTATACTTAGCCTGATTGATGAAGATTCCTTCTTCAGTTTGCTTTATTTGAAGTCCAAGGAAGTAGTTTAATTCGCCCATCAAGCTCATTTCAAACTCTTCATACATAGCTTTAGCAAATTCTTTACAAAGAGAATCATTAGTAGAACCAAATATTATGTCATCAACATAAATTTGCACAATAAGAATATCTGAATTAAGATTTTTAATAAATAAAGTGGAGTCTACCCGACCAATGAAAAAACCAGATTGTTCTAGAAAATTCCGTAGTCTTTCATACCACGCTCTTGGTGCTTGTTTGAGTCCATACAAAGCTCTTTTTAATTTGTAGACTTTTCTGGATATTTCTCATTTTCAAAGCCTGGAGGTTGCTCTACATAAACTTCTTCATTGATGTGTCCATTTAAGAATGCACTCTTAACATCAATTTGATATAACTTGAAGTTCATGTAACTAGCAAAAGCAAGCATCATTCGAATTGACTCTAATCGAGCCACTGGTGCATAGGTTTCATCAAAATCTATGCCTTCTTCTTGATTATAGCCTTGTGCCACTAGCCTTGCTTTGTTACGAATGACTTCACCATTTTCATCCAGCTTATTTCAGAAGACCCATCTTGTTCCAATTACTGGATGATCCTTAGGTCTATCAACTAGATCCCAAACATCATTCCTAGTAAATTGGTTAAGTTCTTCAGACATGGCCAAAAGCTAAAATTCATCATCACAAGCCTCATTGATGTTCTTTGGTTCTAATTTAGATATGAAAGCAACATTTGCAATATATTTTTCTAATTGCCTTCTAGTTTGGACACCACTCTTTATTTCACCAATAACTTGTTCATGTGGATGATTAGGAACTTCTTTCCAAACAGGTTGAAGAGGAATATTTTGTTGAGAAGTACTCTCTATCAAGTGTTCTTCTTGAAGTATTACTTATTCTCCTTCGCTTAGAGGTATAACCTGCTCACAATTCTCATCAAATGCAACATGTAAAGATTCTTCAATACAAGATATTCTTTTATTGAAAATACGATATGCTTTACTTCTAGAAGAATATCCAAGAAATATTGATTCATCTGATTTTGAATCAAACTTATCAAGATTATCTTTGGTATTTCACAAATAACATTTACTACCAAAAATTTTGAAATATGAGATCTTTGGTATTCGATCACAATACAATTCAAAACATGTTTTATGTAAAATTGGTCGAATAAGAACACGGTTTAGAACATAACATGATGTATTAATTGCTTCAGCCCAAAAGTATTTTGGTAAATTTTTATCTTGAAGCATGGTTCTAGCACATTCTTGCAAAGTTCTATTCTTTCTTTCAACAACTCTATTTTGTGGAGCCGCTCTAGGAAAAGCAAAGTTGTGAGATATACCATGTAAATCACAAAACTTTAGAAAAGATTCATTTTCAAATTCACCACCATGATCACTACGAATTTTAATAATAGATGTAGATTTTTCATTTGTAATTCTTCTACAAAGTTTAGAAAATTCCGTAAAAGCATCATTTTTGCTTTTTAGAAAAATTACCCATGTAAACCGAGAATAATCATCTACTATAACAAAAGCATACTTGCTACCATTCAAACTTTGAATTCTAGATGGTCCAAATAGATCTAAATGTAAAAGTTCAAGAGGACGTTTTGTTGAAACTATATCTTTTGCTTTAAAAGAATTCTTGATTTGTTTACCCCTTTGGCAAGCATCACATAGGTGATCTTTCTTATATGGTATTCTAGGTAGGCCTCTTCCAAGATCATTTTTGGATAACTTTGCAATAATTTTAAAGTTAACATGTCCAAGTCTCTTGTGCCATAACCATTGAATTTCATTTGAAACAATAAGACATTTTTCATTAAAAGTGGGTAATTCATCTAGATATAGTTCATACACATTGTTCCTTCTTTTACCTTTAAAAATGATCTTTTTAGATTGAAAATCAGAAATTAAGCATAAATCATTTTCAAAAGAAACATGAAAACCTTTATCACATAATTGACTAATAGATATTAAATTATGCATTAAACCATCTACTAAAAGAACATTTTCTATCAAGGGAAATTCTGGATTACCAATATTACCAATACCTATCACTTTTCCCTTGTTATTGTCACCAAAGGTGACGGTTCCTCCATCCTTATTTTGGATGGTGGAAAATAATTCCGGCCTTCCAGTCATATGTTTGGAACAACCGTTGTCCAATATCCATTTGCTCCTTATGTTGTGTACCTACAACAAAATAAAAAAACAGAGCATTTGACCCCTTTCTATTTTCAAGTCCATGAGAGTTAGTCTTAGGAACCCATATCCATTTGGATTTTGGTTTCCTTTGATAATAAATATTCTTTCTATAAAAGGATTTATCATGTCTAGAATAATCATGTCTAGAATAATGTCTAGGCTTATAAGCATTATAGTTTCCATGATTAGATGCATTTCTATTTGATCTATGAACAAAAGGTTGAGAATAATGTCTTTGATTTTTCACCACATAGTTTTGTCTATTTTGAGTATCAAAGAAGCTATATCTCAATCCGGTTTTATTAACCAATCATCTTTGAGAACCAAGAAGTTTTTCTAGATTCTCTTGACCATTTGTGAATTTGGTCACTATAGAAAGAAGATCATTTGACTTTTCTTTAAGACTAGATATTTCTTTTTGTAAGAGATTGATTCTAACTCCAATTTCTTTTATCTCTAATGCTTGGCAAGAGTTTTCCTTCTTGAGATCTTCTATCTCTTGAAGTAACACTTTATTTTGAGAGTCAAGAGTTAAATTTTCAGTTTTTAACTCTTTATTTTTAGAACTAAGACTCTTAAATTTAGCATATAAATCATTAAATGCTTCAAATAACTCATCATAGTCAAATTGGCTTATCGAATTTTCTTGTGCTACAAAACACATGTTGGCGACTTCTTCATTTGATTCTTCATCGGAAGAGGAATCACTATCATCCCAACACGCTTGAAAAGCCTTTTTCTTCTTGAATTGGTCCTTGGGCTTGATTTTGAGGAGAGGACAATCTTTTTTTATATGTCCTGCCTTTTTGCAGTTAAAGCACTTGACTTCATTGGGATTGGAAGAATCTGCTTTCTTTACCTTTCTTTGAAATCTTCTCTTTTTGATGAATCTTCTGAATTGCCTTGTGATGAGAGCAATATCTTCATCTTCTTTTGAATTTTCTGAGTCAGAAGTAGCCTTAAAAGCAAGAGATTTCTTCTTAGGCTCTTCTTCTTGTCTGTCTTGAAGTTGGACCTCATATGCCATTAGATTGCCAACTAAATCTTTCAGAGTAAGAGTATTGAGATCATTTGCTTCTTCAATAGCAGTGTTTTTTCTCTCCCATTTAAGAGTTAAACACCTTAGAATCTTTCTGACTAAATCCACTTGTGAATATTCTTTTCCAAGTGATTTCAAAGTATTAGTTATATCGGTCATTCTAGTTACCATGTCCGATATAGATTCATTTTGCTTCATTTTGAACAATTCAAATTTATGAACTAAGGAAGCAATTTTAGATTTCTTTACCTTTGACGTACCTTCGTGTGTCACGAGAAGAGTATGTCAGATTTCATTAGTTGTAGAGCATTGAGAGATGCGATTGAACTCTACCTTGTCAACGCCACAATATAATGCATTCATTGCCTTGGCATTAAGTGAAGCAGTATTCTTTTCTTCATCGGTCCATCGGCTGAAATCAGTTGATGGAGTTTGGTACTTTTCTGAAACAACTCTCCAAATATCTAGATCCATGGATTGCAAGAATATTGTCATTCTTACTTTCCAGTAACCATAGTTAGTTCCATCGAAGAGAGGAGGGCGAACATAGGAGCTTCCTTCTTTGTGCTGAGATGTTGTAGTTGTCATGCTAGATGATGGTTAAATCAAAGTAATAGCTAACCTGTGCTCTGATACCAAATGAAAGTGCAGTAGGATTGAGACAACGAGCACTAGAGGGGGGGGTGAATAGTGCCTTTAAAAATTTCTACGGAATATTGAAGGATTTTGCAAATTGAAAAGCAAAACACACAAATAACACAAGATTTTATCCTGGTTCGGTCTATCCCGACCTACATCCAGTCCCCAAGCAAAACCCGCTTGAGATTTCCACTATCAACCTTGTAAACTACAAGATCACATAGACCAAAATCGGTTTCACTTTCAGTAACAATCCTACTGAAAGCAAACAACTCCTTTACACCAAGGAGTCCTTTTTACAGAAAATAAGTAACAACTTACAATACAACCTATGAGCCTTTCTTTTGAATGCGAATGAGATGCAATTGGCTTTTGAGGTTGTTGAAATACTCTACTCACGAATTCACTATCTCTCAAAGTGATTTGAGTGAAAAACTGAAGTGAAAATATCAAGTGAGTGAGAAAACAAATACTTGAATGAATAGGAGTGAAAAGCAATAAGTAAATGATTCAAATTGATTGAATTCTTGTTGTTGTAATGAGTGTAAAATGCACTCATATTTATAGTTAAAGTTTTCCATACATTGAGAGTATGAAAGGGTGTCAAAACTGTCCATTTTGAACGATCAAAACGTTTGAAAAATGAAAAGACACGCCTTTTTGAAGTTTCAAGAAAACGACAAAATCAGTCGACTGAAACATCAGTTAGTTGACTGAAACATCAGTTAGTCGACTAATAGTTAGTTATTAGTAGACTGACAGTTATCGTCGGTCGACTGATCTGTTAATCGAGCAGTTTGAAAATCTGAACTTTTGAAACTTAGTCGACTTGAGAAAAATTAGTCGACTGATAATATCATCAGTAGACTGAAAAACCTTTCAGTCAACTGCTGCTAAAATCTTCAGAAAAACAAACATTCTGTCTGGTCGACTGATAAAAAGCATTAGTCGACTACTGCTAAATTTACAGAAAACACATGTTCTGTTCAGTCGACTGATAAAACCATTAGTCGACTGCTGCTAATTTTCCAGAAAACAGACATTCTGTCCAGTCGACTAATTTGACAAAAATGATGTTTTAAAAAATATGGCACGAAAGGATTAGTCGACTGGTAAGTCTATTGGTCAACTAATAAACATGAAAATTTAAGAAAAGAGTTTTCTGAAAAGATTTTCAAGAGTGTTTCTTTTAGAAATGTTTTTCTAAAGACTTTTAAGGTGAAATGCAACCTAAATATGCACTCTAAGTAAGGCTCTTACAAGAATCTAAGACTTTTAATGAATTAAACAATTGCACACTAGTCTTCAAAGATTCTTTATCGAATTCTTCAATTTCTTCATAGCCTTAGCTGAAAATACAGTTGATTCCACTTGCTCATCATCATAACCTTGTACTTGAAGTATCATGTATAGCTTCATTGTCGTAACAGGATGTACTCTATAGGAATGAAGTACTCCCTCAATGCGCGGATAGGAGCTGAAGCTGGAGGATCCATGTCACCAATTTCTCTTGGACTTCGAGGAGAATATAGAATTTTCTCTAGGTCATTGACAAAAGGATGCAAAGGTATACCTAAAGCTCTTTGCCTCTGCATACACTGGTACTAAGACCATATGTATGAAAATGACCTAATCTATTTAAACTACACTAAACACACAATAAAATTAGAAAAACACAAAGTAAATAACAGTAAAACTAATCTAAACATTGTCAGAAATATTTAACTATTCTACGAAATTAAAATAACAAAATCTACTCTAAATCACAAAATTAGAAAATACAGGAAATCACAAACTATGTTCTCTAAAACCCACCTGTCTATTCGCCCCTTGAGGCATGTAATTCAGTGAATCCTAGAAAAATAGTACGTGAATCCTATATGTACTAACTAAGTGAAAACCTATATTCACTTACTAATCCTACTAACTAAAAAAATAAAATTAAAACAACTAACTAACTAAATATTAATAAACTGAAATATTAGAAATAAAAGAATATCAATCGTCGTTCCCCAAAAATGGCTCCAAAATTTGGTTCTACTTTTGAAATGGTATTCTTAAAACATACTTTTCAATAAAAAGTTTTAGAAAATCAACAACCAAATATATAAAAACTGACTTTCCACTTTCGTGGCGAGTATGGGTCGAATCCACAAGGAACGGGATAATATTCAAAATTAAATCTAAAAATTTCAATTTATTAATATAACAATTGTCTACAATGAATTAAAACACTACAACTAAGTCACGAAAAAAAATTTTAACTACAACTAATCCTAAATGCAGTTGCTCAAGCTTTCTCCAGGTCACAGGGGCATTTTCATCATTTCACTACTTGTAGCTTTCTCGTACTTGACATAATTAACCTTTAATCTGTAGAATGCTTGTCAACCTAAAACAACATAAAATAACAAGTCAATAATGGAAATAACTAACAATGACTAAGTCAAATTCTAAAAAATAATTCTGAAAAACTAAAGTGTATTTAAAATAAAAATAATGAACATGTAAATTCTATTTAAACTAACTAATGTATGTTAGACTAACTAAAGTAATTATTGTAATTATACTAACTATTATGTAGAAAAATATGACAAATTACAGAAAACTAACTAATTAGTAAAATGTATGTTTTGCCCTCACTATAGTGCACAAATCATTTTCTGATAGGTTTTTGAAAACAGGCAGTTTGAAATATCAAATAGAATCCAAATTGAATGAACTTTGTTTTGTTGGATTTCTGACACGTACATGATTCTGTCAGATTTTACAAAACTCAAAAATTCATCTGAAAGCTCTGAATTTATGTATTTCAAAATCATTAAAAATCTGAAAATAGGACTGTCCCAAAAATTGAAATCCAGAAAAACCAATTTTTGCAAAACATTTTAAAACCCAACGAAATCAACTCTGATTCAGTTGATTTTTGGTCTGCTAGCAGTGAACACACAGATGAAGAGGATAGAAGTAATTTTTTAGAGAAACTCAAAAAAAAATCACATAAAATAACGACTGCAATTGACTATAAAATCTGGTTCAAAATTTCAATTCACTATTTAAATGAAAGCATTCAATTCATGCACTGTTGAATGTAGACTTATGCATAACAACCCTTATCAGATCTAAGTACTGCTAAATACAGTAAATAAAACTAATTATACTAAAGAAATTAAATCTAACATGAATACCTAAGTTACTTGAAAGAAATAACAAGTTAATGCTAAGGCAACAAATGGCTAACACTAAAATGACTAACCATTATAAATTAATGCTAATGTACCTCAATCAAAATTCCAGACACTCTTATATGAACTCTACTTACACTATAGACAATCTAAAATACTAAATAATAATCTACCACGTGCACAACTTACTTACCACTCACATTTGAATTGAAGCATATGCACTAAGGTAAGCCATCCCCTGTGTGGGACCTACTTAGTAGTCAAGTAGTAAAAAAGTTGCAATGCACATTAATGAAAAAGATATAGCTAACATGACTAATATGCAAAGCTAAATGGGAAATGATATGCAATGCTAAGACAAAATGTCAAGTCAAACTTACCTAAATTATGAATGAAATATACAATTAGATATACTAAGTTAAGTTAATACATGGGAGGGGCATTAATAAAAATAGGCTAATTTGGAATTAGGTGGGCCCCATGACAACTTTACCTGAGGGTGATACTTACTTTTCAAATCCAAAATCGTCAGCCTTGGAGGGCCCCACATAGTTTTGTCTCACTCTCTTAATTAAGGAGATTATATCCTTAATTAAGAGGTGATCTCCCCCTTGATTTCGATTCAATGCGAATTTAGGTAAGAGATTTGAAATCCAAATCTTCTTACCTAAATTAGAGAGAGGAAGAGATCCCTAGGTTGGCCTCTTTAGAGAGAGTCAACACCTTCTAAATTAAAATCCCATGAATTTTAGAAGCCCCACTAGATTTCCAAAAACCGCCCAATGCTTGAAAATCCATAATTGCCCTTCACAAAAAGTTGAATTTGGAAATTATAATAACTCCTAGCTATGATATAACTGAGCTAATATCTAACTAAAGACATGGGCAAACTTTCAAGAAAAGTGAAAATCGTTAGTAGCTAAAAATTAAAAATAAAATATTCTAATTTAGCTAACTATTGACTAACCTAAATGCATTGAATCTAGACAATAACAATTAACTTCCTAAACATCATAACACTTACCAAAAAAAGCCTAAGACCTTGCTGGTCCACCAATGGCTGTCATCTTCTCCAAGAAGACAACAACCTATGCAGGACGACTTTACAAAAGACTCAAAAAAATGATTTTTCATTAATTAGAATGCCACAATAAAAACACTAATTTTCTATGACAATACATCATTAGCTAGACTCGATCCTGGACTGTTAAAATACATTCTTAAGCTACTATTAGCCATGAAAAATTCAGAACATCCAACTTTGAAAAATGTCAAAACAGGCTAGACTATCTCTAGCTGTTTTTGACAATTCACTAAAAATGTACAAAACAAAACAAACACACCCTGATTTAAACTAAAATTCAGCCTTATGATTCTGTAAAAATGTGAATTGCAGACATGACCATGGCTGTAAAAAAATTTAGAAAAATAAAAAAATGAATTTGGGTAGGAATTGACTAAACAAGGGTGGACTCGATCTAGTCTAGAAGAAAGGGATGAGGAAGACAAACCTCAAGGGATGTTCGACAATGTCTAGGAGAGATAGAGCGGTCTTTGGTGAAGCATGACACCCACACGACTTTGGTGTTGCTGCTGCACCTCTAATGGTTGTTGCTTCGAAGTAGAACCCGAGATACGAAGAGGAAGACATGTGGTGGAAGCAAAGAATGAGGCGTGGTTGAAGAAGGTTCATGGCCAAGCCTCGGTGATGGTAGACGGCTAGCCGAATTCGAGTTGAAGGTGCTATTTGTACGGCTGCAATCTGCAAAAATATAGCAAAAAAACCAAAGTAAAACACATTAATGGATAATGCTGTAAACACCCCAAATTTTTACTCACCTCCCTGACACTTCCACACAGTCATCGCAACTAGTCCTCCGAGATCTTTAGAGGGCAAAATGGTCAATCTCTGAGCCTAGACCTTGCAAAAGTCCCAATTTTCATTGTCAATTCTCAAATTTTCTCTATTTTGGCTCAAATCTCCACTTTCAGTCACAAATTTTCAAAGTCTTACTCATAACGAAAGACTAAAATCTTCAATCCCTGGGTCAGAATTGCATTTCTCGAGACATGTCATTATATATCATTGCACCATATTTCATGGCATAACATGTCATTTCGAGGTCCAGAACTCGTGATTTTAAAATTCTCAATCCAGATTTGAATTTCAAACTCTTTCGAAATCAATTTCCAACCCCTGGGTCTTCAAAATTGCCATCTTTTCCCATTTTAACCCCCAGAACCTTGAATTTCAAAATGTTTTCTCCGGAAAACAATCTGGATAATTTTCAATATTGATTTTCAAATTTTGTCAGCTGGACCAGCTCTGCCTGAAGAAGGGGACAAGGCTCTGAATCTAGAATTTTTATTCCAAATTTGCAAAAGGACTTTGAATTTTATAAAATCTCCTTATTTTAGCCTCTTTATCAACAATTGCAAAATCGGTTTTATAAATTTGCCCTGAAGGACCACCTTTTTTCAAAAATTCCCGTAGTTAGGTCAAATATTAGTTTATAATTGCTAATTAGTTTAGAGTTTTATGAAAAATCCAAAAAGAAACTTCAAATTTTACCTTTTCCCTTTTAGTCTTTGAATGCTAGCCAATAAAAAGCAATGTGGGGTCCACCCTAAGGTGGCGCCACATTAGCCTTTCTTCAAGATTAGATTTTTATTTTTAGCTTTTAAAAAAGCCTAGAAAGGAGGAGCTCCCTCACCCTGAGGTGGCACCACCCTGAGGTGGCACCACCCTGAGGCACCTTCTCAAAATTTGAATTCCATGGGGCCCACCCTAAAGTGGCGCCACCTTGGCTCTCCTTTTAAAAAAATCTAGTTTTTATTTCAACTTTTTAAAAGTTAAAAAAAAAATTGCCCCCCTCTGATGTGGCACCCCTAAAAAAAAGAGATTTTTTTATTATTTGAATAAAAATGCCCCCCACTCTGAGGTGGCACCACAATGGAAGTCTCTTGAGGTTTTGCTAGGACATGAAAAAGCTTTCAAAAAGTAAAAGCGCCACTTTTGAAAAGTCCTTAAAAATAGGTGCTTTAGCTAGTTTTAGGAAAAAGCAAAACAAAAATTTTCAAAAGTTCAAACGTCCCCCTCTGAGGTGGCGCCTCTTCAGAGCCCTCTTTCTATTTTATTTTGCTTTTCTTATTTTATTAAATAACCAAAGTGTGGCCCCACCTTAAGGTGGGGCCACATTGAGAACCTCTTTAGGGAAAAGCAAAACAAGATTTCAAAATTTTTGAGAAGAGCCAAAATCGCCCCCTTTGCTTTTCCTAAAAGTTAGGAAAAGCAAACTTGCTTTTTGGCTTTTCCTAACTTGTAGCCCATGCCTTCTTAAACCCCCTAGCCGACCCCTCAGGGAAGGAAGAATCCATCCATCCAATCCATCACTGGCCACCCTTTCTGAAGACCTCCTCTTTCTCTCTCCTGTCACACACCCTTCCCACCTTTCTCTACCTTCCATCAAGCCTCCAAGTAGCAGCCAAATCTCCAAGTTGCAGCCAAGCTTTGCAGAGGTGATCTCCATCCCTCCTCTTTCAATTTGACATCCCAGTGATAGCCGAAATCAAGGATCGAAGTCGACCACCATTGTCGACACCAAGGTAAGGAATATTCTCTTTTTGGTTTTACGTGCTCTCTATCAAAATGAGAATATCTCATGGACAATGGCTATGAACATGAGGGAAAATCCAGATTGAAACTAGATTCGTGAAGAACACGGATTCACCTTGTGATGATTCTTTTCCAAAAACCAAACGAAAAGGTGGTTCGCCCAAACCGATGGACCAAACCTCTTTTCCAATGGTGAATATCAAACAATCGGCTCCCTTGATCTGTTTTCTGCTTTATATCATCATTACCATCATGGTTTTTGTATTAGATGCATTTTACTAATATTTTCATCATTTATGTTAGCATAACATGCATATATTATGGTTTCATCCATATTCGTATTAATTTATGTAGAATTCTGGTTTTAGCAGTCAGTCCTCACTTTATTTCATGTTCATATTTTATTATAAAAAGCCCAAAAAAATCATATAATGCGTGTATAGATGTCCTTGACATCCTGCAAAAAAACTCAGAAACATTTGAAGTTATCTACTGTATTCAAAGTTCGAAACATCGAACCAGGTTTTAGAGTCAGGAAAACGCTGGACAGATCCATACCCGATTTGTAAAATCGAGATCTCTCTCGTGGAAGATCCGATTATCGATCAAAAAAATGCAGCAGTCTCAAGATTCAGTCTAATATTTAATCTGATTTTATCAGATGTTTTGGAAATACTTTACTACCTGTCAAAAATCTGAGACTACCGGACATGTGTCAGAGTCTGATACGATCTCCTGAGTCTCTGGAGCGACTTGAGTCGACTGTTGCTCTCTGGGTATAACTCGAAATCCAGAGCTGCAAAAGGGTAAGTTCATGTTCGGGATGTCCACTGTTTGGGTCTAAAATTTCACAATTTTTGAAATAGATTTGATCACTTTTCAGTAATTTTAGAACAAATCGGTAGTTTTGGTGCTCGTTCCTGTTTTCCTGAATCACAAAGTAGTTATCATATTTAAATTTCTCTGTTAGTGGGTGGAATGTCAAATCTGTAAAAATGAAAGTCATTTGTTTATGTGTCAAAAGTATCTTTTTAAAATTTCAGAAATTTTGGTGGCATATTACTGTTTTTATCTATTTTTGTGGATAATCATGTTAAATTCACGTGTATCAGAATTGGATCCATGCTACCAAAGTCACTGTAGATCAAATCCTGGAGCTGTAAAAGACAAAGTTATTTATTTTTATGTCTTTCAGCAGCTTGCAAAGTGTCAGATATTTCTATGGTGAATTGCTCTGTTATCGCATTAGATACCGTGTTCGGTTCGCGCCCGCAGGCGAAATTTGCATATTTTAGGACTTTATTCAAATTTTTGCACTTAGATGATACCATTTCATGTATTTTTGTTATTCCATTCTGTTCTCAAGAATAATAGGATGTTTCATGTTGAATTTGGCATAATTTTGAAGTCATTGGATATTCGGTTTAGTCGTATCATCAAAACAGGGTTCCCACAGGACCCCGATCCGCGCGAAAAACAAATGAAATTCAATATTTTGGCCAAAATTCTTAAAAATTCTTTCTAATTTTATAGTTCCATCATGTTTAGCAGAATGTCATCATATTCCATCTTCAATTTCATCATCATTCAGATTTCAAAACTCCCAAATTTGATCAAAATCCCTTCAAAACCCCTAATTTCAAAGGTATAACCTCGTTATTAGGGGTATTTTGGTTATTTTGACCATAATTTTGAATTTCAAATCTTTATTACCTTATTTTTTGATGTTTTCATGATTTCAAATCATATTCATATCAAGGAGGCATCATATTGGGTTTATATCTAGTAAAATTTGATAATTTCTGAATATTATCAGAAAATTCTGAAAGAACCTACATGTCTATATTAACCCAATTTCTAGTTTTGCAGGGACATTAGAAAAAAAGGGGTTGAATTTCTTGTTTTATTCCTTTTATTTGAGCAATGTAAATGTAAAATAAATATTGGAATAAAAGTTACTTTTATGCTTAGACTAGGGCGCATCGCATATAGTTTACCTTTTTGTAATATCTTGATATGTAAATCATGCATTTTCCTTTGAAAATGACCATGGATGAACACAAATGGCACGCACACCAACTCTTAGGGAGTTGATGAACTTGGTGGAGTCCATATTTATGGCCATAGTCAGAATACGGACAAGACCCAGATTCAGCATCTTCCTATTAGCCACACTGAGCCTATATTATTAGGTTACTTTCAAAAGTTATAGCATATTTCTCATTTTTTAAAATGTTTTGGAATTGAACAAGTTAAATTTCAAATATATTTATGGCCATAGTCGAAATATGTAAAGGATTTACCTTGATTTAATTCCAAAATGCACATTTTTCAATGAGTCCCTCAAAGATTTTCTAAATATCTTTATAAAATTGCATTCATCTAAAATCGATGGAAAGCCCGCTCTCCAATACAACAAGCCTCCTCAACAGGACCAAGGACCAAAACTACATGAGAAGACCAAAGCGGACCATTTAAGTTTCAACTGTAACTCTGACTGGATCTTGGATCTGGTACGCCTGATCCAAACCTTTTTGTGATGGTTTGGCACAAGTATGGCATCAAGACTGGAAAAGTCTTGGATTTGGGCTAAACCCAACTAGATTTGGATCAACTTTCTATACACGTGATCCGATTTGAGTTTGGATCCAAATCCAAATCTGAGTCGTATTCGAAAAATCAAGATCTTTGCCATCTTGATTTTCACTCTGCTTCATGTACAAGTCAATCTCCACTTACGCGCGTGCGCACACACACACACACATATATATATTCCCATATACACATATATATTTATTTTCTAAAAACCTGGCCGACTCGGTCTAGATCGAGAGGGTCTAACCCAATCTTCAGCCCGACTCTGTTTGGATCGAGTCAGTCTGCCAACAACAGACCCGACTTGGTCTGGACTGCATCAATTCACTGAAAACTGAACTGACTCGGTCTATCGAGACTGAGTCGGTTTGTCCAGACCGAGCCGGTCTGCCAAGAAAACATACCTAACTTGGTAAATCAATCAGATATGACCGAGTCTGTCTGTCAAAATATGTCAGACCTGACTTAGTCTGTTCAGGCCAAGTCGGTCTCTCGACACCTCTCAGACCCGACTCAATCAGTTTAGACAGAGTCAGTATGTCATTCTATATGTCTGACTTGGTCTGTTACATTTTTTTTTGCCGACCTAGTTTGGGCACACCCAGACCGAGTCATCCTTGTCATTCGCTGGCCTGACTCGGTCTGGGATACGCGAGTTTACTCAGTCATTACTGAGCAGTCGCCTCCAGCAACCTTGCGGTTGTTGTAGAGGTAACCCCTCTTGTCATCCACCTGAACGTGGCATTATTGCCGCATTCTTAATATTTTTTTATTTCTCAAGTTGTCCGCAACTAGCCGGCAGTGAGGGTAGAGAGTCAAACTCTTATGTGCCTCCACATCGTGAACTGCAGGCAACAGGGTTTGCCCCTTGGCCCCTACGTTTTCCCCTTTCTTTCTTGTCGCTGGCAACACTGCCAATTGTCAGTTATGAGGACAGAGGGAACCCCGCCGCCTGCCTTCACCATCTATATGAGCAGTAGGGACAAGGTCCCTGCGTCTCTGCAAATCGTTGGCAACCACGCAGTTGTCGGCGTCCTCTATTTTTTTATTTTTTTAAAATGAGAAAAGGATGCGTACCTTGGATGACGGTGGCATTTCTCACTGCCGCTGTGCCTCCTTCTCCTTCCATCTTTCTCTCTGACGAAAATAATAGGGGGAAGGGAGAGGAAAAACCATGGCTTTTATAACCATGTGTGAGGGGTAGTTGTTACCCCCCTCACCCCAGTCTTTCTATTATCGAGGGAGACATTTCCCCCATCCCTCTCCCACTTTCCATTTCGTGGGAGAGGGAGAGGGGTAATGCTCTTCCTCTTGTAACCGCCTCAGGTGGGCGGCATTACAGTGCAAAAACCTCTACAATCCCATTCCAGAACAACCAGAAGATGAAAAAACAACCCCAACAACTGCAATTTTCCTGCTTTGCCCATTGTTGGATTGTCGTTGTTTCTTGTTTTGTTGTAGTGGGAGGTGTTACAGAGAAATGAGAGAGGGATAATCAGTGTGAGAGAGATCGCAAAGAGAGACTGAAAGAGAAGAAGAGGGAAAAAGACAAAACTTTTAAAATATTAGGCTATAAAGGCGACAAAAATATCATTGTTATAGAGAAACTCATTGTTATAGAGAAACCCTATAAATGTGATATTTAGATATCACTGTTATATATCCATATCAGTCAGATAATATCGTTGTTATAAACATACTTGTAACGGTGATATCCAAAGTCACCGTTATATACATGTCTATAACAGCGACATATTTAACGGTCATATAATGTCACCATTATAAACATACCTATAATGGCGATATCTAAAGTTGCCTTTATAGACATGTTTGTGACGACGATATTTATGTGGGGCCAGAGCATTCATGGCTCCACCAATACAATGACTTTTTTTGTATCCGTTAAAGAGTCACCGCTATTGACTTTGTCAATTGTAGTGTCATTTCATCCATCCCCACCGTCGTACCCAAGCTGGATGGTTTTGGATCAACTGATATTTGAAATTCACTCTTGATGGTGATTTTCAAATTGTTTTGTACCAAATGCCAAATATTTAAAAAAATGAATGGAGGATTTGGCATCTGGCCCTTAATCCACCAGTATGGGTGGTGGATATTGAAAAGCACTATCTAGTTCACCTACTCCCATCTTATTGGGGATCTTCAAGTTGTTTTGAATCTTTTGATCAAATCTTTTAAGCTTGGGCTTGGGTGCGGGTGCGCCCTTGGCTAAGTGCTCTTGGGAAAAAAGGTTTTGACATTATACACCCATAGTGACAAACATTAAAAATGGCCAAATCTCTTTTTTCAAAAACTCATGAGAATTTGAAAATTTTTCATAAATCTCACATTTTTTGGCAAAATCTTGGTAATAAAAAATTAAATTAAAAATATAAAAAATATTTTTATAAGAAAATATTAATAACAATATTTAAAAATAAAAACACAGTTTTTTCATGATAAATAGTCTTTTAAAACGTAAATATCGTGTTTAAATCATGGTGTTTATGTTTTTTCATAAATCTCACAAGAAATTGACATTTTAAACTTTTAGGCAATTTCTCGCGAGATTTTCATAAATCTTGCGCTATTTGTCACTATGTATACACCTCGTTTTCCCTGGCCTAATAATACATCTGTGCGGGTTGTATTTGGAATTGTGAAGAAAATCCATAAACTTAAGTTGTTTATTAAATAATTCATAGTTATTTAATTATGTTGTGTTTATTTTTCATGTTCAATTATTTTTCTTATATTTTTAGTGTAAACGTACTATGATATCCTCGATATTTAGTAGCTAAAGAAACAATTATTTTACTTATTGAATGATTTGTGCTACGAGGTTGGGGTTGGTCTTCAATAAAGGTTCCAAAAATTAAGAAATTGTTAGAACGGTTGAATGATAAGTTTCGTCATATGACTCATTTTCACAAGATATTATCAAACTTTCAAGATCAACTGACACTTAATGGTGATAAAATAAGTATTACATTATTTGATGAATTTTTGCCAATTCACAATATTCTCATTTATATCTTAGAAGTATTCCTAAAAGTATTTAGCTAATAATTTAGAAGTTGAAGGTGCCAGCTTTGCGTCCAGATTAGGGATAACAGTAGACCGGGGGGAAACGAGGCCTCGCCCCGTTTGGACCGGGGATGAAGGATATGAAACGGAGATGGAGGCGGGGATGAAGGTAAAATCAAAATTCATGCAGGAATGGACTTACGCTTTTTCCCGCCCACTCCGTCTCCATCTCCAATCCTTGCCTTGCCTCGCCTCACTCCATCCTCGATTAGGGATGGCAGTGGATTGAGGGGAAACGGGGCCCCACCCCGCTTCACTATGTTTGGACCGGGGGTAGAGGACTTGAAACGGGGATGGAGGTGGGGATGAATGTTAAAATCAAAACCCATGCAGGGATGGAGGCGGGGATGGAGGGCAGTATTTCGAGACAGAGCGGGGGTGGAGACCTTGTCCCCCGCCCTCGTCCCTGCCCCGGTCCACTGCCATCTCTAGAACAGATTTTGTTGTTCTCAATTTCGAAAAATATAATTTTTGTAAATGAGCCAACTCAAGCCTGGGTCAATTAGCTTGGGTTAGTCATGAGATGAAGCTTGGGTCAGCTCGCCAAAATAATGAGCCGGGCTTGAGCAGCCTTGGTTTAGTTCTTTAGTTCATTTGCCAGCTCTATAAATATTCAAGAGTAGTCCAAGCATGGCTGTTTTGTGTCGACGCCAATCAGAACATGATATTTTATGAGTATGGATCAAGACTTCAAGCTTATACAACCGGTACCATAACCGCTTGTAATCGAATGCATGTATGGTTTTGATCTTTTACTACATAATCCGATAAATATCCAAATTTGATGGATATCTGAATCTGATTACATGTACAAAAGTGAATTTGGAATGAGCTTTTTATCATCCAAGCCTGAATCCTAATTGGAATCCATTTAGCCAAAGTCCGATTAGTTGAATATAGTATTGGCCACATCTGATCCGAATCCATATACCTCTCCCAATTTCTATTTGGGTTTCATATTTTTCCCATGCACAAGTAATGTGGTTTCAGTATGAAGAAGAACCCCACTGTAACCCAACCATGAAAGTGAAACCATGAAATTGTAGATGAAAAGGCAACCAAAAGAATGAAGACGTGAAAATGGGAATCAAGGGAATTGAGAAGATGGGATTTAGGAAATTGAATTCCCTCCTAGCGACCAAAAATCTAACATAGCCTTGGGACCATGCATGGCTTGTTCAAAACGAGTGGGTTCTAGCAACCAGTAGGAGCCTACGTGAACTCAGCCTGAACTAACCAAATCTATGTCAAGTCCCATCAGTTAACCTTGTGTAACCAGACCACCCGCTCCCACTTGTAACTTGTCTATTTCTTTTTATGGTGAAGGAACCCTCATCATAAACCGGGTCACTTAATGGGCTCACCGCCCTGCGAGAAGACCACTCAGCCTTATGCATGTTGTCAGTATCGGTATCGTTTAGCCAACAATTCAACTGTAACGGCCGATACCCGATACTCAAGTGAATCGTTTTGTATTGGTAAAAAATACATGTTAAAAGTATTAAAATAATATTTAAAATATTAAAAAAATCAATTTTTAATATTTTTATATTTATTAAAAAATAACTGATTTGATGTATCGATTTTCTGTCAATACGATACATACCGGCTGATACAGGAGGATACTGACAACATCCCCCAACTGTGTCAAAGCCATAGTGACAAATGTTAAAAACCAGAAAATCTCGTTCTCCAAAAACTTGCGAGATTTTGAAAATTTTCATAAATCTCTCACTTTTTTGGCAAAATCTCAGTAATAAAAAAATAAAAAATAAAATATAAAATATAAAATATAAAATATAAAATATATTTTTATAAGAAAATATTAATACAAATTATTTAAGAATAAAAATGCACATTTTTTCACGATAAATAACCGTTTAAAACATAAATATCGTGTTTAAATCACGGCATTTATGTTTTCATAAATCTTGCGATATTTTGAAAATCTCGCGGGAAATTGCCGTTTTAAACTTTCAGGCAATTTCTCGCGATATTCTCGCGAGATTTTCATAAATCTCACGCTATTTGTCACTATCTTAAAGCAAAGCAGCCGCCATGTGAGAATGCAAGTTAAAACAATCGGTAAAATTTTAGGGAAAAATCAATTCGTGGGTTCAACTCCACGTGTCGTCTCATCATTAGCCAGATTGCTGGTGGCCTGCCATGTCAGACTCTCTCTCTCCAGCTGACACGGATATAAAAGATCGGTACTTTTGATTACTTATAACCCTTCTCTTCGCTAATTGTTTATATACAAAAATACCCTTTTCTTTCTTAGTATACCCCAAATTACCAATGCAATTTTCAAGGGATAATATGGTCATTTCGTATTTTGTGACGGCATGAACCCTACCTAAAGTATGCAAGAATTGCCCAAAATCGAAAGACTCGGTCTGTATACTCGGAAATGACCAAGCTCAAATTCGTATCGGTGATCGGCCGAGTCACCTGAGGCAACCCTGAAAACTCTGGCCTGATGAAAGGACGCGGCTAAATTCAGCATGGTCAAGTCGGCTCTTTGACTCCAGGCCCATTGCGAACCCAGAGATGTCTGCACTTGACTAAACCAGCTAGAGGTGTCAATGGATCGGACCCTCGCCAGACTTGAGTGAGTTCAAACTAAGATCCACTATGAGGTGCTGGTACCAAGTTTGGAACTTGGTCTGACCGGACCTACCATAGGAAAAATCATACCCAGGTCTTATAAGGATGAGATAAACCTGACCCAATCTATACCAGTAAAGTAATATTTTTTATATTTTTTTGCATTAAAAATTTACATTATCTTAATAGGGATGGCAATGGACCGGGGCGGGGGTGGGGGTGGGGGTGGGGCTAGGGACAAGGTCTCCACTCCCACCCTGTCTCAAAATCTGGACCGGGGCGGGGGTGGGGCGAGGGACAAGGTCTCCACCCCTGCCCTGTCTCAAAATCTGGACCTCTATCCCGGCCTCCATCCTTGGGGTTTGAATGTTAACCTCCATCCCTGCATCTATACCCGTTTCATGTCCTTCATCTCTGGTCCAAAAATGGTGAGGCAAAGCGAGCCCCTATTTCCCTTCAGTCCATTGCCATCCTTAGAAGGATTGGAGATAGGGTGGGGCGCCGGGGCAAGACGGGGATCTGGAAGAGGATGAGGCAGGGTGGGGGAAAGCGTAATTACATTCCCACCTTCATCCCTGCACGGGTTTTGATTTTAACCTTCATCCCTACCTCTATCCTCATTTCATGTCTTCCATCCCTGATCCAAATGGGACAAGGCGGGGTGGGGCTCAGTTTCCCCCTTGTCCACTACCATCCCTAATCTTAATCAAAACTCTAGTCGAACTCCGGTCTGGTATGCAATTTTGTAAACTATACGTGAATCAATATTCTAACGGAACCCTGTGAGTTATCCAAATTGTTAATTGGATCACCTCCTTTATTACCAAACAAGAATCCTACCAGACTTGGTACGGTTCAGGTTCGGGTCATACCCAACCCATTAACCCCGAAGGCTAACTACATCATTGGGTCAAGTCGTTTGAGACCTCTAATGCTCATCTCTTTAGTCCAGTCTAATGTCACAAATATCGTTATTGGGAAAATATGGACAAGAAAAATTTCAGGGAATATTATTTTTTTTTAATTATCTGCAAAAATCTTTAAAAAAACCATGTATATAAAATATAACAATTACGGGAATACATCGTTATAAAGAAAATAAGAAATTTATTACAACTTTATTTTTATCACATTAATATCAAGATAAAAATGCAATATTTTTCAAATTAAGGGACGATGGAATCGTTTCCAATAATTAGATGATTCCTAGCCTGTTGACTGTTACTTCTATATTCATTTTCACCTTGATTGTGGCTCCTCTAATAGATATTGATGCTATTCATGAACTTCTTTTGGATCCACTATTTTATGGTTCATAATATGTTTTTCATGAATGTATTGACTTTAAAAATATCACCATAAATTTGTGATACTTTCAATATATCTCTGTTATTTTCCACTTGGATCGAGGCAAACCAAGCCATACCCAAGTTAAGAGCGAGCTTGCAAGCAATAGGATTGTTACTTCTAGCTTTGAAACAATGTATCTTTTTGGTAAACGGGCCAGCTTAAGCTCGGCTCATTTAGTTCAAGATCATCATGAGCCCCAGCTAGGGATGTAAACAGGTTAGACTCAGGTCAGACCTAGCCATTACCGAGTCTGACCTAATCGGCTGACTTAATCAGATTCAGATTCAAAATCAGATAGAATAAGATAAAATCAAATACGGATCAACTAGCTTAAAACCCGTTATTTACACTTAATCGGATTTGAGTTTTAGTCTGATTTGGATTTAGGTTCGAATGCAAAACTCAAAACTAAACCGGAATCCCATTATTAATTGGATCTGAATTTGGCTACCGAATTCGATTAGTCAGATTCAGATTCAGGTCGGGTGTCAGGTTGCTAGAAGAGAACACTCCCAACTTGAACACCTTAAACTCGAGTTTACTAGCCCAAACCAAGCCTACCTATTTACTATTTGAACCATGGTAGGGCCTGACTTTGATCCGGCTGTAGGTAGCTCAGGCTGTTAAACCTAACCCATATTGAGTCGGGTATCTGGTTACCGTCGGGTACCTAACCCAATCTCCACCCCTAAATCCGAGTCAATGATGATTGATGTTGCTTGACATTTCCGATTCAATATACGTATCGGTTATCGACTCGACTCGCGTCACACGAGTCCACGTTGCGTCGTCCTTTTTTTTTGACAAGTCAAGGGCACTGTCATTATTTGGTCTTTTCAACATTTTGCAATTTTATCCTATCCTGGCAAAACACGGGGCCGCATAATAAGTAACCGCGTTGGCACCCGTTTTGGCAAGGCTTGGGATTTATTTGTTTATTTATCCTTTTCATTATTTTTTCTCTCGTGTTTCTCTCTCCAAAAGAGAGTGAAAAAGAGGGGGAAATCTATCGGTGATTTTGGGGGTCTGCTTGAATTGTGGGTATCAGCACGCATCCTTGCTCTCCTTTGCTGTTTCTGTTGGAAACTAGAACACCCACCAACTGTGAGTGCTCTTTCATTGCAGCACCAATGGTGGATTGCTTCATTTTTCCCATTTTCGATTGTGGGTTTTCTGTCTTATGAATGGTGGTCTGTAGATTTCTCACTTGGGATTCTATTTTTTTTCTTCGTCTTTTTAATGAGAATGTTGCTAATTAGTTTGAGCATGCAAGTAGTTGGGAATGCTGTGTAGTTAGCTATGATGGGTATTCTCTCTTTTTCTCTTTCCCTCACACTCTCTCTCTGTGTTTTTTTTTTGTTTTGTTTTGATTGGTGTTCTGTTTTATTTGATTAATGTATAGAAGTGGTTGTATTTTGTCATGTGTGTTCTCTCTTTCTTTCTCTCTCACTGGTTTTCTTATTTGTTTTCTGGTTTTGTTCCGATTGATGTTCTGTTTTATTTGGTTAAAGTATAGAAGGGTTGTAGTTTTTGTAGGTTTGCTATTATTTTTGTATAGTTTTGGGTTTGGGGTTACTGCATTGGTGTGTGTATTTTCTTTTTCTATTTTATTGGTGATTTAAGGGGTGGGGGTTGTTGATCCCAAGTTATGGAAAGAGAAAGGTTTGCTTTTTTAGCATGCAGCGGAGATGAGGTTTAGTCTGCTAAAGAATGCTTTGGTACTGTGGCATGCCTTTTTGGTTGTTGGTTAATGTGTCTGCTGCTCTTCTTTAATGTGCATACAATTTGGAGGATTCATGCTAGAGTTTAAGCGGATATCTTATGGACAGGTGCAATTGGAGCTCAATTTTCCTCAATTAGTGTTTGGCTGTTGACATTTTTCATAGTTGATTCCCATGCAGATGCTGATTCAAGCATTTTGCTGTATCACACTGATACAAATATGTGATATGGGGTACAACGATTTATTTGAAGTTCTTCATTAAGCATAGGATATTTTGAGTTAGGATGTACAAAGTTTTCTGTCATCGAAGCAATATACTTCCTGTCCGTGCTATCATCTTTATGGAAGTTTTTGTCAATGCATCGTGTATTTTTGTGTTAATGGTAGATTTTGATCAACACACAAATGCTTGAACCAGTTAGAAGGGGTGATGTCCACTGATTCAAAAAGATTACATTCCACATCTGCAGATCTAACAAGATGCTAAATTCTCAAAGTGTGTACTGTTCATCATGTCAATGTTTCAATTTGCATTACACATACAAAATTCAGTTTGAAATCCAAGATATTGGTCTTGGAGGCATGCATTTTCTGTTGGCAACAGGTTCATTATGTTGGACTCTGCTGTGTTCACTTACTTTATTTAGCAGGAACGCCTTATCTCTTCATCTCCTTTTCACTGCATAATTGCCAAAACTCATTTGACAGCAAAGTTCTTTGTCAGCATGGAAACATCAGATTTATGTTTAAAGACAGTTTTTCTAGGTTTGATTCTTTGTTCTTTTGTTGCCAGACTGTATTTTCTGGTTCTAAAATAATCTCCCTAATTTTAATTTTATCCCCAAAGCATCCATTAAAGTTTAAAACCATATTCAACAGGTCATTTATCATGGGTTGCAGGTTGGCAAGGCCTAAGGACTGTTTTACACTGTGGCAGCACAACACATGATGCAACCCAAAGTAGAGAAGCTGGTCATTCTAGTTAAGACTGGCATTGACCAATCAGGCAAACATGGGTACCACTACCAGTCCACACCATCTGTATGAAGAAACAAATAGGACCAGGCAGAGCTTGTCAAGCTAATTCAATCCTCCTGCTTGATGTCTTACATAGGAAGCCACATTTAAAGATAACACCACAATGATTTGTTGTGTCAATTAATAGTTGTATCACCTTTATTTTCTTGCTAGTTTTGTAGGAGTGGAAGTATGAAAATATATTTAACTGATCCTATTCCAGGAGTTTCATTTTAGAGTTATATTACAAATGGCTGGATATATGTAGGCTTACTAGATTATATTGGGCATCCCATACATTTTCTTGTTCGGATTAAGATATTAGTCTAATTGCTAATACTCATTTATAAATAATACATCAACACTTCATGAATGATCTGTTTCCCTGTACAACTACTAAAACAAGGGATACAAAAATGGATAAAATTGCTTGGAGGGGAAGCAGAAGAATGAAGTGAGTATTTGTTAGGCATGTGAAATGTGAGGTAGGAAGCAAGGACTCAAACAGGGAAGTGTTTGGGAAGAAAGAATGGATTTTTTAAATTTCAAATGTTAAATCAAAAGAATACTAATACGTAAATCTACAATTTTTGCCCTTGCTATGCCATAAGAGAAGCAGGTCATGTATGAGAGGTTTAAAGGACCTAATTCTCCTATAACTACAAGAATAAAGGATGCTAAAAGGGACCAAATTGTGGGATGGAAATAGATGGAAGCAAGCATATTTTTAGGTCCATATCAGGTGAGAAGCATGAAGCAAGAAGGAAATGAATAAGGAAGCACTTGGGAAACAAAACTGGCTCTTTTTGATGTAAAATATCAATAAGGCCTAATACAATAAATTATTTTCCAACCTTTCCCACTTGTCGTAATAGCAACAAATTTTATGTATCTAGCAAAAGTGCAAGTATAAATTTTGTTGTGCATCTGTTATTGATAACTTGTCCTACTAAAATGCTCTTATAGACTTTTGGAATGACATCTTTCTAATTATTTGAAATTAATAAGACTGCCAAATTTGGCATAGGTAAAGAAGGAAAAAACAAATGAGTTAGGAGCAAGCTACTCAAGTATAGGAAGCACATTTCCAATGCTCTTCCCTCAATTAGGGCTATACACGAGCTTTGCCGAGCATGAGCATGTTCTATTAGGGTTCAAGGAAGTTGTTCAAGCTCGGTTCGGTGCTCCATTGGCCAGTCTTATCCTGTGCTTGAGCTCGAGGTGAGCTTGAATGTAAGTGTTCAAGCTCGAGCTCAACTCAACTAACATTCAAAGGTTTAAAGCCATAATTTTCTACTTGAGAGGGGAATGCTTCAACTTGTTGAACCGTATGGATCTGCATCAAATTTGTAAATCATTAATGTTAAAATATATATATATATATATACTTATATATATATATATATACATCCGTATATATATAAGTATATATATACATATATGTATATATATACTTTTTCTCATTTAGATAAATACCCGATAGGGGTATTCTTGTAAAACCACATATGTATCTTTTTCTTTTTCTTTTTTCTTTTTTCTTTTTTCTTTTTTCCCCTTTTTTCCTTTTTCTTTTTTCTTTATTTTTCCTTTTTTGTATTGACCACAAAGGGGCCCCACACTTGTAGTCGTTGGGGCTCCAACGGTCAGATTTCTGACCGTTGGGGCTCCCAACGACTACAAGGGAGCCCCCCTTGTGGTTCCTTTTAGTGCTTCCCTCCTCTATAAATAGATGAGGTCTTCCCCTCTTGTAAGCATGGGTTTTTACACCCTTCTCTTCTTTTCTTCAATAAATCCAACTTATGACTTTTAGTCATTTTCTATATTTGAGAGTTTTGTGTGTGCACATTTGGTGTTTGTGTTCTTGACTCTAGTAGTCACTCTTAAGGAGTGACCCTTTTGCTCTATTGGTGCTTCCGCCTCTTTTCATTACATGGTATCAGAGCTCGGTTGGTGATTGGGCTATTCTTTTGTCATCTTGGAAAGCGTGCCTCTCAAAGTTTTGAAGAAAAGAAGAATATTTGGTACCGATGGAACGTGACTCTAAAGTGGAGCTTTCTTTCAAGCTAAATGGGTCCAATTATCTCATGTGGGCCTCCGCTATGGAAAATCATCTAAGAGGTAAGAAACTTTGGGGCTTTGTTATGGGAACTACTCCCGAACCCTCTCTTGTTCTTACCAAAATTGAAAATGAAGTTGAAAAGGCTTTAGATGGCGATGAGCGCATCAAAGCCATTAATGAACATCAATCCAAAATCGAGGATTGGGAAAGTAACCATGCCAAAATTTTGGCATGGTTTATGAACAATGTAGATCTCAAAAATTGTGCTAATATTGCCAAGTTTAGAAGGGCCAATGAGGCTTGGTTTTTTCTTAAGGGTATGTATACCCAAAAGGATCTTGCTCGGCAATTCTTTTGTCAAGAAAAAATTTGTTCCACTAAACAAATGGATATGAGTGTTCGAGATTATTTTAGCTCTCTAACCCCTCTTTGGGATGAGCTTGCCCTTCTTGAGCCCAAATGGGTTGCTCCACAAGATATTGAACTAAGAAGGGAACAAATTGAAAAGGAGCACTTTTTTCAATTCCTTCATGGTCTTCGTCCGGAATTTGAACAAGTTAGGGCATCTCTTCTCCATAGAAGCAAAGCCCTACCTATTGAAGATGCTCTTGCCGAAGTATGTCAAGAAGAAACTCGACTTGGCTTGAGCATTAGGAATGATGAGGTTTTGGCCGTTAATAGGCCCGGATCTAATGTTAAAGCATATAGACCTCCCCACTTTAACAAAAATATCAATGGGCCTAGAAGGGGAATAATATGCCATTATTGTAATGAACCGGGTCACATTAGACCGGCTTGTCCAAAACTCAAAGGAAAAGTTGCCGTGGTTGGAGAAACTTCTCCAAAGAAGGAAGTTATTGCCTAAAGAAAACATCGTAGATAATCATATTGATCCTAATGAATCTCTTAGTGAAGATCTTGTTGAACATCCAAACGATGATCAAAACTTTGAAGAAAATGTTTCAAGACAAATTCAAGTCTACTCTAGAAGGAATGAAAGGAATCCTCCTTGTGCCCTTGAAAAAATTTCCCAAAATGAGTTCACCGAAGAGACTTCTCAAAGAAGATCAAATCGGATTTCCAAAATACCAAATAGATTTGTTTCTTATGATTCTTTTTCGCCTAACTTTCGAGCATGCCTACTTGCTCTTCACTCTTTTCATGAACCATCTCATTACAATGATGCTAAGCAATATGCTCATTGGAATGAAGCTATGCAACTTGAACTTAATGCTCTTAAAAAGGCACAAACATGGGAAATCATTGATCCTCCCAATGGTAAGAAACCCATCGGATGTAGATGGGTTTTTAAAGTAAAAACTAAGAGTGATGGTTCATTGGAAAGGTATAAGGCTAGGTTGGTAGCCAAAGGATATGCCCAAGAGTATGGGGTAGATTATGATGAAACCTTTGACCCCGTTGCTCGAATGACTAGTGTTCGAGCTCTTATTGCTATAGCCGCAGTTAAAAAATGGCCAATCTTTCAACTTGATGTCAAAAATGCCTTTTTGAATGGTAATTTAAATGAAGAAGTGTATATGGAACCACCTCCAGGTATGGATTTAAATGGAAAAATTTTGAAATTAAAAAAGGCTCTATATGGTCTTAAGCAAGCACCTAAAGCTTGGTATGATAGGTTTAGTAACGTATTAATAAATTTAGGATTTTATTCTTGTTATACTGACACTGCTCTTTTTGTGAAAAGAACAGGTGACTCCATTATTATGCTTCTGCTGTATGTTGATGATATGATCATCACTGGGAATGACAAAAAGGGAGTAAATGATGTTAAGTCTATGCTAAAAGATACCTTTGATATGTCTGACCTTGGTTATTTGCGATATTTTTTAGGTATTGAAGTGGCTTATTCCGAACGTGGATACATCTTATCTCAGATGAAGTTAGCTGCTGAAATTTGTTCCAAATCAGGAATATCTGATGAAAAGAAAGTTGAGACTCCAGAAGTTATCAATGCAAAACTTAGACTTGAAGATGGTGTTCTTCTTGAAGATCCAACTCCCTACCGTCAATTAATTGGATCCCTCACTTATCTATCCATCACCCGTCCTGACATAGCCCATGCGGTTCATGCAGCAAGCCAGTTCCAGCACGCACCTACCACGGTTCATATGGCGGCCGTAATGAGAATTGTGCGATATATCAAAAATACCATCTCAAAGGGACTCTTCTTATCCTCTTTCTCATCTCTTGAATTGACTGCTTTTACTGATGCTGACTGGGGAGACAATCCCAATGATCGTATCTCAATTACGGGTCTTTGTATCTTTTTAGGTGAATCTCTCATCTCGTGGAGATGCAAGAAGCAGCAGAAGGTCTCCTTATCATCTACTGAAGCTGAGTATCGGGCTATGGCGATGACAACTATGGAAATCGTGTGGCTCAGAAGTCTCCTTGCTGACATGGGCGTCCTCATTTCCACTCCTACCAAGCTCTGCTGTGATAACAAAAGTGCGATATACATTGCCAGCAATCACACCTTTCATGAACGGACAAAGCATATCGAGATGGATTGCCATTATGTTCGAGACGAATATCTCAGAGGGACTATCTCATTACCATATGTTACTTCAGAATATCAGCTAGCTGACTTCTTCACCAAAGCGCTTCCAACTCCACGATTTATGTTCCTCCTTAGCAAACTTTCGGTCTTCTCCCCGTAAAGTTTGAGGGGGCGTGTTAAAATATATATATATATATATATATATACATCCGTATATATATAAGTATATATATACATATATGTATATATATACTTTTTCTCATTTAGATAAATACCCGATAGGGGTATTCTTGTAAAACCACATATGTATCTTTTTCTTTTTCTTTTTTCTTTTTTCTTTTTTCTTTTTTCTTTTTTCCCCTTTTTTCCTTTTTCTTTTTTCTTTATTTTTCCTTTTTTGTATTGACCACAAGGGGGCCCCACACTTATAGTCGTTGGGGCTATAACGGTCAAATTTCTGACCGTTGGGGCTCCCAACGACTACAAGGGAGCCCCCCTTGTGGTTCCTTTTAGTGCTTCCCTCCTCTATAAATAGAGGAGGTCTTCCCCTCTTGTAAGCATGGGTTTTTACACCCTTCTCTTCTTTTCTTCAATAAATCCAACTTATGACTTTTAGTCATTTTCTATATTTGAGAGTTTTGTGTGTGCACATTTGGTGTTTGTGTTCTTGACTCTAGTAGTCACTCTTAAGGAGTGACCCTTTTGCTCTATTGGTGCTTCCGCCTCTTTTCATTACAATTAATTAGTTCAAGATTTGTTGGAATTGGTAGGTTTGAGATATAACCTTAGATATGAAAAAGCTTGGTCAAAAGGGGAAAATTCCCATTTTTTAATGGCTCTTGCATGTTAAAGCTGTCAAGTTCGGCCCAATCTCCATCTTTGTGTTCGATACGACGATATATTAAATTGGGGTCTAGGTCTAGTTTAAGATGGTCAATAGAATTTCTAGAACATGTTTTTTTGTAGATGATAGATTATAACCCTACATAAATACCACAGAACATAAGTAAAAGGACTCAACAATTAAGGGTGCATTTTAATGACAAACTTAAAAACTTGGTTGTTTGAAAACATGTTTTTTCAAAAACGTGTTTTTTCAAAAACTTGGCTTCACAACCTAGTTTTTTGAGTACCTTGAAAACTTGGTTTTCTGTTTGGATGACAGTCTATCAACCCCTAGCTAGCCAAGTTATCTGAAAATTGTTCTTTGGATGACAATTAACTTAGTTTTGAGATTTTTTGCCAAAATAGCTTATAACATTTGCTTTTTGAGTAAGGATGACAATTGTCTTTATAAATTCAGCATAGTTTCTCTTATATAAGGATTATAGCGTATTTGTTGTGACCATTTTGAGTATAACCAGACATCATTGCTATCTAGGAAGTGTTGTTTGTCAAATCAAGTTTTTTGGTGCCAATGCCGTCCTTCCCTCAACAACACAAGCAGTAATAACATGAAACATCATCTCTTGAGACTTTTGGATGAGCATTTGGCGTGCATTACTGAAACTGCCTAAACCAACATACACATTAATCAACTCAATCACCAATAACAATTCTACTTCAAAACCCATCTTCATAATCATTTTATGAACTCTTTAAAGACTCATAGCAATGTTATCCTCATCTGAACTACCAAGGAAACACATGAAGCTTCTATGATACCCTCTCCTTATCTTCTGCTCGTGATTTTCAGCCCCTCTTGGAATTTGGTAGTGGGTTCTTCCCCTTCCTTCAGTTCTTTGTATTGCTGTAGGCAATCCTTCTTACAAAGAGTTTAGGCTATTCAGGCTGTTAAAAATCCCAAAAAATTAAATAAGTAAAAGAGGCAAATTCCAACATACAAGGGAAAAAAGGAGAGAGAGTATTATAGGATAGACCGTTGTTAGAGATTTGTAGATGATCACCCAGGATCGTCGGACTGTCATCAGAGAGGAAGGTCACCGTCCTGATGGTCATTGTCGCAGGATTGGAGGCAACATGTGTGAGAGGTCAAGGGTGTTTGGAGCATAGTTGCCAGAAATGGATACGAGTAGTGGTATGGGTACACGGTATTGGTATGGGTATGTGAGGGCTTAAAAAAGTTTTAGGTACATTTTTATTTGAAACACATATTGAAATAGTTTTAAAAACTACCGATGAGTTTCTAGTATACATTGATATGGTTCCTAAAAGAGTCGGTACGAGTTTCTCAAAAGTTGCTGCACAATATATGATTTTATAAAGATACCTATAAATTAAAATGATTAAACATAATATGTAAATCAATTATAATTATATAATAAATTTTCACAAATTATAATATTTATTACTTTTAATAAAAAATAGTCTTTATAAAATGAAATTGTTTTTTGTATGCAAAAATGCTAATAAAAACAAACTTAATACTTATTTATACTGTAATAAAAACGTGTTTCTATGTAAGATGGCACGTGTTTCTCAAGTAATTGATACGAGTTTCTTAAACATTTAATACTTCATTTTATGGTTTCGTAGACAAGTTTCCTACCAGTAATTGGTATTGGTACGCCTGATATGCGATACACTAGGGTGTATCGAGTACCGATGCAACTATGGTTTGGAGGAAAGAGGGGGTCACTAGCACATGGTTGCCTTAAAAACCAAGTTTCTATAAAGAATAAGTGATGTGACATAGGCCACATGACATCATGACACGTGTCATAGATGATGTGGCATACCAGTCCATCTCTAATTATAAGGAATCTCACCCATAATAGGAATCCTAAATAGGAACCTAGCTGAGGATAGGACTGGATGAGATATAGTCCAACTCAAAGTCTTGTATTCTACAAAGGAGTCCTGCTGTAACACTATTTTACTCCTATAAATATACCTCTAGGGACATCCCCCTATAATGAATAAGAGGATGTCTCCTAGAGCTTTCTCATATTCTCTCTTTTTCTCTCCCTCTCTTGTGACCCGAGGGCTCAACTCTGCCAAATCTAACATGGTATCCTATGTCACATAGGTGCGGGTGCGGCGATGCGACACTTTAACAAAACTTGGGTGTCCAAGGGTATATATATAATTTTAACAGTTAACAGTAACACTAATGAAATAAAAAACAATTATCATAATATCATCAAATCAATTCATCATGCATGCGATAAATCAAATTAATAATCTATGAGTTGGAATAAGGTAGAGGGGTCGGGTGAAATAAGGTTGGTGGGTTTGATATGCTGACTGGATTAGATAAGGGTGATTCATAAGTAATCATAGGAGACAAAGTAGGGATGAGACTAGTGGGAACTGGTAAGTGAGTTGACATTTTTGGAGGAGATAATGTAGGTGTCTCACGAAAGAAAAATTGATCTTCATCAAACACGACATTTCTGGAAACAATAATCCTATCGGTTTTGGGGTTGAGGCATTGATATCCATGGTGGGAATTGCTATAACCTAAAAACACATGTTTTTCAGATTTATAATCTAATTTGGTAGATCGGTATGGGCGAACACATGGGTAACATGTACTTCCAAAGACTTCTAAAAAAATTGTAAAGATCTCAAATGGACACCTATTTTGAGTCATAGGTGATGGTAGCAGATTTATCAAGTAGACTGATGTGTTGAAGGCAATACTTGGAGGGAACACCCGGGTGACTTATAAGACTTAGCCCTGTGTCCACTATGTGTCGGTGTTTTCTCTCTGCATCACCATTTTGTTCATGTGTGTGCAGACATGACACCCTACGAGTAATACCGCATTCACGCAAATAAGTTTCTAGTCACTTGTATTCTCCCCCACCATTAGTATGTAATGATTTGATTTTCTTTCCAAAACGATTTTCAACTTGAGCTTTAAAATGACGAAAAATGTAGGCCACATCCGACTTGTGAGCAATCATGTATATCCAAGTAAATCTTGAAAATGCATCAACAAAGTGAACATAAAACTAATATCTATCCAAACTAACAATTGCAGCAGGACCCCAAACTTCAAAGTAAATGAGTTCTAAAGGTTCAGAGCTATGTCACATGGGTGCGGGTGCGGGTGCGGGAGCGGGTGCGAGGATTCGGCACTTCCAAAAAACCCGGACGCGGGGGTGCGGCAGGGGCAAAAATGTAAAAAAAAATTATATATATATATATATAATTTTGAAGTTTTAACAGTTTAACATTTAACAGTAAACATTGTCATAAACTCATAATATGATTCATCATGCATGCATTATATCAACCTAAATATCAAATTATCAATCAAATAAGTAAAGCAATTACATAAATCGTCCTAAATATCAATCAAATAAGTATTGCATAAAAGAACTAAATTACATACCAAATCAATTCGAAAACACAGGGAGAAGGGGGGGTTCAGCCCCTCCCCTGCCAACCCAACAAGAGAGCGAGAGCGAGGGGGGCTCGGCCCCTCCCCTGTCGACCCAAAAAAAAAACCAGATGGGGGAGGGGCCCCCTGTCGACCCAAAGAAAAAAAACAGATGGGGCTCAACCCCTCCCCTGTCGACCCCCCCAAAAAAAAAACAGATGGGGGAGGGGCTCGGCCCCTCCCCTGTCGACCCAAAGAAAAAAACAGATGGGGGAGGGGTCGGCCCCTCCCCTGTCGACCCAAAGAAAAAAACATATGGGGGAGGGGCTCGACCCCTCCCCTGTCGACCCAAAAAAAAAAAACAGATGGGGGAGGGGCTCGGCCCCTCCCCTGTCGACCCAAAGAAAAAAAAAACATATGGGGGAGGGGCTCGACCCCTCCCCTGTCGACCCAAAAACGAAAAACATAAAGGGGAGGGGCTCGGCCCCTCCCCTGTTGACCCAAAAAAGAAAAACATAAAGGGGAGGGGCTCGACCCCTCCCCTGTCGACCCAAAAACGAAAAACATAAAGGGGAGGGGCTCGGCCCCTCCCCTGTCGACCCAAAAAAGAAAAACATAAAGGGGAGGGGCTCGGCCCCTCCCCTGTCGACCCAAAAAAAGAGCTAGATGGGGGAGGGGCTCGGCCCCTCCTATGCCGAAAAACGAGGGAGCAGGGGAGGCTCAGCCCCTCCCCTGCCGACCCAACAAGAGACCGAGAGAGGGGGGGGGGGGTGCTCGGCCCCTCCCCAGCCGACCCAAGAAGAGAGTGAGAGACATACCTGCAAAAGGAGAGGAGGGGCCGAGAGGAGGAGCTGGGGGCGGCGATGGGAGAGCTCGAGCTCAGGGGGAGAGAGAGGAGAGATTAGGGCAAAAAAAAATTTTTGCCCTAATCCTCCTCCTTTTCATCGGGGGGAATTTTTTTTCGCCCAAAATTGTGGACAAAAATGACCCTGGGTGCGTTGACCGCACCCAGGGTCGTGTTGACCGCACCCAGGGTCGTGTTGACCGCACCCGGTGCCGCACCCGCACGCGATCCCGCGTCGCGTCGCGTCGACGCGGGTGCGGCATCTGTTTTGCCGAGTCCCTGTGACATAGGTTCAGAGAGTTTATGAATTGAATTTGAAAAAGGAAGAGCATGACTCTTTCCTTGCTGACAAGCATCATTAACTTTATTCAAGCTATGAAAATAATATGAAAGATTAAAACCATTCACTACTTTCTGAACCACACACATGGTTGGATGTCCCAATCGCTGATGCCACTGATCAAGAGTCGCCCGTTCACCCACCAAAGCCTTTATTTGCATTTCTTTATTACCTCCAGGAAGCTTTATTTGATATAAGCCTTCATTGCTCTGCCCTCAAATGATCTCTTTCCCTGAATTCACATCCTTAACACAACAAGAATCAGGATGAAATTCAAATATAACATTATTATTACGAGTAAATTTATTTATTGAAAGCAAATTCTGTGAGATATGTGGGTCATATTGAATATTTTAAAGATCAAATCGTGAACCATTAATGGAAAAGGATGAAGATCCAATGTTATGTATTGCCAAACATGTTTCATCACCTATCTTGACCATATCCTTGCCTTCGTAAGGTATGTGTAGCGAAAGAGAATTCAGACCATGAGCAATATGATGAGATGCTCTTGAATCAGGATACCAATTGCCTTTATCCATAACATTAGTTGTTGCCTGATAAGCCTGTGGAGTAGCTTCACGGGTTTCATTTGGATTCTTTGGAAAATTCCGCAAAATTTGAAAACAATGTTTAGCCGTGTGACCCGGTTTTCACAATATTGGCATACCACATGACCTGAATCATCACCATCTCCATGTCCTGAGCTTCTTCGTCTAAATTGACCTCTTCCTCTGCTATTCTGATAACCTCCAGCTCTATTATTTTGGTAGGGTTTAAAATGATTTTGATGTTGGGCATAATTGGTTGTTGGGCAATGATTGGATTCGCTAATCTGGGCTTCTTCAATCAAAAGAAGACTATGAAGTTCTTCTAAAGTAATTGGATCGCTACAAGTTGAGATGGATGTTTTAAAGGCTCCATACTCCTGCAGGTGTCCTCTCAGCAGATGTAATATCATGTCCTCATCATTTATGTCCAAGGCCATATTTAATTGATGAGCTAACAGTTTAGCTCTCTGAAAATACTCATCTATCGTTTTTGTACCTTCAAATTATGCAACTAATCCTTTAGTTGCAACACCTTAGACTAAGACTGAGTGGCATAAATATTTTTGAAGGCACTCCAGACCTCATATGAGTATTTAAGCCCAACAATCTGGGCATGAACGGATTCAGAGAGAGAAGATATGATCCACCTGAGTAAAAGCTGGTCATGTCTTAAGCAAGTCAAATAATCTAGGTTAATAGCTTGAGTCTTGCCATCACTGGACATAATATACCGTTCTGGAGGGACTTTAGATCCATCTATGAAACCGTAAAGGTCATATGACAGTAATAAGGATTAAATAGTTATCAGTTGATAACATGATATTCAGGAAATGCTGTAAACTAGATGGTGCTGGCAGCGTAGGGAGAGATATTTAACTTATCTAAGGAGCTGTTGATGAACCTGCCATTGATTCCAATACTTGAACAGCAACAAAAGGCGTGTCAACTCGAAAACACAAACCACCAAATCACGGCTCTGATACCATGAAAGAGGAAGATGTTCACAATAAAGGCAAGAAAACTTAGATAAGAAGATAGAACACACAGCGATTAACGTGGTTGGGTGTTAGCACACCTACATTCACGGTAGATATTCTCTCACACTCACTCAACGTTGAACGCATGTGAGGTTCTACTATAAAAAGAGGTGTTACACAATTTTTGGAGATCTGATAGATCTCTTAGGATTACAACCGCCTTTTCTGTAACATTTGATTTCCTTATCAGATAGGACTCCAGCCGATAACTCTTGATTAAATAAGGTGGTTAATCTGTTCTTCTTTTCCGTTTGCCTTATCAAGATTTTCCCTCTTGCCTTCTTTTCTGTTTGCTATATTCAGTAACTGTGATGTGGTCTGATCGGATCTTTTCAATTGCGCTAACAAAGAGAACCAAAACTTTTTCCTACTTTAAACAAATGGAAAAAGGTAAAACGATGGAAATACAAACTGGACTAGAAGTATAATCACTTGGTCCCTATTGCATTGATGATGACTTGAAAATCTTTGAGCCCATGCGCTTAACCAGTTTAGGTACTGTTAAGATTAATGTAATATAAGTATATATATATATATATATATAAGTCAAGTTAAAGCTTGTTTGATTTGCTTCCAACGGCTAGAACTCTAGCCTTTGGGAGCTCTCTCTCGTTCTTTAATGAGAGAGGTCTTCCCCTCTTTATTCTACTTCTTCTCTTCTCTCCTCTACTTTTTTCTCTATAAATATGGGTGGGTGTGTGCTTTTGTAAGGTGAGAGAGTGATGGGTAGTTCTAAGTATTTTTTAGTGTTCTTGAGTGCATTTTGTAGTAAGGTTTTTATGTATTTAATTTTTATGTAGTTTATTGTTTATTATGAATGAAATCATTTATTCACAAAACTTGTATTAGTTTGTATCTTGTTAGTATTCAAATGTATTTCGATTTGGCATTTGGATTACGATTTGGAATGTCTTGGGTTCCCCGCCATTTTGTCACATGGTATCGGAGCAAGGTATTTTGGTCTTGGTATCTTATTTGTGTTTGTGCTTTGAAAGAAAGATTTGAATTGATTGACGGCTTGGACTCGAGACTTTTATATTCCGGTGTATATTTTCTTTGGATTCTGTACTTTAAATATTGATGGTATATATTAAAAAAAATGTGTTTGAAATATAGTAGATATTTATTAATATGTTGAAAATGAATATGTTTTAAAGTTAATTAAAACTAGAACTTGTGAAAAATTATTGACTTTTGATATATGTTTTTGTGTAAGCATGTTTACATGAAATATATGTTTTGATTATGAATATGTATATTTTTTGAAAAATGTCATTATGAAAATTATATTTTACAAGAGTACGTGGTTTTCTTTAAAATCTTAAATACTATGATTATATGTTTTTCATGTTGTTTGCAAAATACTAACTTTTGTTGTATGTATTTTGTTTTATCGTAATGATCATTGGTGTCCTTAAGCGTGTGTCAAAGCATGATTATTAGGTATATTATGTGAATTTTATGTTAAAAATGTGTTCCTTAAGAAATTTAGATTCTTGTATAATGTATATCTCGAGTCATCATAATTTTAATTCTTTGGTAATACCATGAATATTTTGTATGCTCTCATATCAACATGCTCATGTCCCATATTTTTATGTGGCTTCAATGATTGACTTTAAGATATTGCTCTTATTGTGCTAAATTAATCTTTTGAAAAACATCCTCGATTGATTATGCTTGAGAATGATTATATATGACTTGTGTTCATTTCTCTTTGTCATTCGTATTACAAATGACTTGCATTGGATTGTATTTTGCCCCTTAGTAGGTACTTGTGCTTGTGTCCCTTGGAAGGTTTATATTTGATGCATTGTGAGTGATATTTAGTATGTAGTATTAAAATTCATAGCTTTTGTATAGCCTATGTAGCTATAAGTTATTAGATTATCTTATTGCTTTGAGTATTCGTGATTAGTGATAATTATGGGTTTATAAATAGTTCCTCAAGAATCTTTATATGTCTTATTTCCTTAATGTTACGTATCATTGTTGTCTTATAGTAGACTTATGATTTAAATCCAAAAGGATTCTTTTTTAGATCATATATATTGTTCTTGTCTTCTCTTTGAGAGTTATTGGATCCTTTGTATGTGATGTATTTTAGTGCACTTATTCCTTGATTGGTGGATTTATGAGTTTATTTTTTGAAGAATTGCTTATATTAAGCTTGATTCTTGTTTGCTTATTAAAGATTGTAAAAATTGTCATGGGACATATTGTTGGGCATATGATTGCACTACATTCATTCTAAGATTTCATCTTCTTTATTGGATTTTTTATTTGAAACTATCTTTTCAAATCAGTTCTTTTTAAGAATTCACTTATTTGGAAAATGATTTTCATGAGTATTTATTGCCTTGTGGCATTGATTTCTCAAAGATCCATGTTTACAACAAAATCTTTTGAAATTGTTCACTCCGATGTATGGGGTCCGGCTCCGGTGATATCTAAAGGAGGTTTCTCATACTATGTTATCTTTGTGAACGATTACATTAGATTTAGTTGGATATATTTTCTTAAACATAAACATGAAGTTTTCTCGATTTTTAAAACATTTCATATGATGATTTTAAATCAATTCAATGAAAGTTTAAAAACTCTTAGAACCGATTCGGGTGGCGAATATCTTTCCAATGAATTCAAAAGCTATCTTGAAAATCATGGTATTCTCCATCAAAAATCTTGTCCTAAAACCCCACAACAAAATGGGTTGGTTGAACGAAAACATAGCCATATCATTGAAATAACATGAACTTTGCTCATTTCACAAAATATTCCGAAAAGACTCTGGGCTGAGGCAGCCCTTACAGTCTATCTCATAAATAGACTCCGATCAAAAAACTTGAACAAGGTTTCTCCATTTGAAAAATTATACGAAAAAGAACCTGATTATAGCAGGTTAAAGGTTTTTGGATGTAAATGTTGTCTTTACTGATAAAAATGACAAGGTCTCCCCCAAGGCCATTCCTTGTGCCTTTCTTGGTTATTCCAAAACTCAAAAAGGTTTTCATTGTTATGATATTAAAAATGATAAACTATATGTTTCCAGAAATGTAAGCTTTTTGGAAAATATCAGTGGTTTCGAAAAATTTGAATCTAATGACGAGAATATAGACTATTCTTTTCTGTTTGATCTGTTGACTGAAGATGATGATACCAGTGATGATGAGTCGAATCAGAATGACTCAAGTAATAATGAAACCAATTCTGTGCCCCCAACGTTTCATCAACATGTCAATGAGGAACTCCATAGAGATTCCATAACCTATACTCATAGAGATAGAAATACTTTCAGAAGTGCCCTCGAAAGATATGATGATGCTAGTGGGACTACTCCTTAAAGTGAGGAAAACCTTCGTAGGACCGAAAGACAAAGAAAACCCCCTTCTAGGTTCATCTCATATGAGTCTTTTTCACCTAAATATAGAGCTTGTCTAAGCGCCATTCACTCTTGCATAGAGCTTGTCTAAGTGCCAGTCAAGAATATGGGATTGATTATGAAGAGACCTTTGCCCCGGTAGCTCGAATGGTCACCGTCCGATGTCTTATAACCGTTGCCTCAATCAACAAGTGGAGCATCTATCAAATGGATGTTAAAAATGTTTTTTTAAATGGAGATCTAAACGAAGAAGTGCATATGGATGCTTCTCCTGGAATGAAGTCTCCTAAAGGAAAAGTGCTTCGCCTTCAAAAAACACTTTATGGTTTGAAACAAGCCCCTAAGGCTTGGTATGATAGGTTTAACTCCGTAATGTTAGAAAATGGTTTTTCATCCTGTTTTACTGATACTGCTTTGTTTGTTAGAAAATCTAATGCAGGAATTGTTATTTTACTTCTATATGTAGATGACATACTTATAACCGAAAGCGATTCTAAAGGGATTAAAAGCATAAAATCAATTTTAAAGGATAGGTTTGAAATGTCTGACTTGGGATTTTTAACTTATTTTTTGGGTATTGAGGTAGCATACTCTCATAGAGGGTATTTTTTGTCTCAAACTAAGCTTGCATATGAGATTATTGACAGGTCAAGTATTACATATGATAAAGTTTGTGAAACTTCTGTTATAGTAGGAGCTAAAATGAAGATTGATGATGGTGTTCTTCTCTCCGATCCTACTCCCTACAGACAACTTGTAGGATCGTTGATGTACCTGAGTATTACCAGACCAGATATCTCACATGCAGTGCATACGGCAAGTCAGTTTCAGCATGCACCAACTTCTATTCACATGAGTGCCGTCTTACGTGTCGTAAGATACCTAAAACGTACTCTTAATAAGATAGTTTTTCTGTCATCCTCTTTTGAGTTAAAATTAATTGCTTATACTGATTCTGATTGGGGAGGTGACCCAAATAACCGTCACTCCACCATTGGTTTTTGTGTATTCTTAGGTGATTCTTTAATCTCGTAGAGATGTAAGAAGCAACAAAAAGTTTCTCTATCTTTGACTGAAGCTGAATATCGTGCCATGTCAACTACTACCATGGGAATTGTATGGATTCATCAGCTGCTTAAAGACATGGGGATCACTATTGAATGACCCACTAAGCTATGCTGTGATAACAAGAGTGCAATATACATTGCCAAAAATCATATTTTCCATGAGTGGACTAAGCACATTGAAATGGACTGTCACTATATTCGTGAAGCCTACTTAAAAGGAGTCATTAATTTACCTTATGTTACTTCAGAATATCAGTTGGCAGATTTTTTCACCAAAGCCTTATGTGCCCCAAGATTCAACTTTCTCCTTGGCAAACTCTCGGTCATCTTGCCTTAAGTTTGAGGGGGGGTGTTAAATTATGTATCGATATTTGTAATCTCATATATATATTTGTATTCATATATATATATATATAGATACATATACATATATACTATATATATATATATATATTCTTATCCACCCAAAAGGGTATTTCTGTAAATTCCTGTTTTACGCATATTCCATTTTGGAATATGCTTGTAACTTTGCCTTTTCTTTTTCCTTTTCTTTTTTACTTTTTCCTTTTTTTCTTTTTTGCTCTTTTGTTTTTTGTGCCACATAGGGAAGCTCCCCAAAGAGTCGTTGGGGAGCCTCCAACGGTCACATATGTGACCGTTGGGGGCTCCCAACGACTCTCTTGGGAGCCCCCTATGTTGCTCCTTTGCTTCCTTATAAATAGGGGCTTCCTCCTCTTGTATTTCTTATGGCTTTGAGTCAAAGCCCAAGTGCTCAATAAAGTGATTCCAATATTTTTATGCCTTTGTGCATTTGTGAGTTGTGCTTTTGTGCACAAGTGTTATTATTGTGCATGTGTGCCGGGTTTATTATCAAGAATATTAAGGTCTTGATCTTAGTATCTTGTTTGGAGATACTTTTACACATACCTATGACGAGAACCTCATGATTGCTATTTTGAATGAGCTCCTCAGCTCTAATGGTAACTTCATACTGTAGTAGTTTCGCCTGCATATCATCAAAGTTAGACAATGAAGGAAGGTATAAAAGAGAAGTGACCAACATGTGATAGTCAGGTCCAAGACCATTCAGCGCTTGTTGAATTTTTTCTTTGTCAGGAATTACACAACCCACCATCGCTAATTGATCTGTGATGCTCTTGACTTTGTTCATGTATTCTGTAACTGATAAATTGTCTTTCTTTAGGAGCTGAAACTCTCTTTTTAAATGAAGAATCCTAGCCTCTGAAATCTGTGAATAGGTCTGTGCTAGTATCTGCCACAGTTCTCTAGCTGAACATTCATCTGGAATGGCCACTAATACCTCTTGAAAAAGAGTAGAGGTAATGTAAGCCATGACAACCTGATCTTTTCTTTTCCATGTTGTAAACTCTAGATTGCGAACTAGTTTGTTAGAAACTTTCCCTTTATCATCTCGCTCTTCCTACAAAATGAACTCAGATGGTGCATGGATTGTTCCATCGAGGTGGCCAGAGAGGTCCAAACTACGAATAAAAGGCAAAATTTGCCTTTTCCAGGTCAAGTAGTTGGAATTATTCAATTTCTCAGATATGAGTTAGCCAAGAAAACTGGACGGAAGTGATGGGGAATCCATGAAGACGAGACGAGTTGACGAATAAGAGAACATGAGTTGAATAAAAAGAATGTAAGAAAAATTGCTCAGCAATGCAATGACCCAGACTTGGCCGTTTGTTTGTTTTTTTGTTTTGGACAGTCTTGATATATTTCTTCAGAAATGATTTGCAGAAATCGAGATCAGGAACAATTGCAAATATGGTCCAAAAAAAAAACAACTCGTGCTTTGGGTTATATGCTTTGACTAAAAAAAAATATCGTGAATGAATGATATATGCACCTCTGATTTGAAACAAAAATCAGATATAGAACGAGAGCAGGGGGAAATATGCAAGAAAGGAACAACCTCTGATTTTACACAATCAAAATCAATTTGGGGTCCAGACGTTAAGATCTGATCTGAATGATTAGATCAGACGTTAGCGTGGCCTACTGGGAATTATCAAATCTGAACAAATTAGGTAATAAAATTAACGTGGCTGGTAACGATAGAAAGAAACTTGTTTAGGGAAATAAGAAGAAAAGAGGGGAAATAAGGCCGGGCACGAACCCCCTTTTTTTTGTGTTAACTCTCACAGGATCAAGGGAAATGGTTACGATCAGAAAAATCAGAGAAGAATCGAATCAGAGAAGAAAATGGGATTTTTTTTGTTAACTCTCACAGGAGCAAGGGAAGATCAGAAAATCAAAGAAGAACAAGAGAGGAAGGTGAAACTTGAAGAAGAAGAGGAGAGGGAGAAGGAACTGGACCTGGTCGTTAGACTTCGACCTGCTCTGATACCATAAAAGAAACACACCTTTTGGTATCCGGCTCTTCTGCTTGCTGGAAGGGAGAGGAGGGAGAACCACTGCAGCATATCTTTGAGCCTCCAATACACTCTTGCCCTTTTTCTTTACGTGAACTTATAACCACCAGATCGGGTCGGGTCTGAGACTCTTCAGTCCAGACCCGATATTATAAAGATAGAGATACGGGTCCAGATCTTGACCCGTATATCCGTGCAGTCCAATCTTAATAGTTATTTCTTGTTAGATTTCTCTTGTTTTGCTTTCTTTATAGGTTGGTTCTTCAAATATTGACGGTATGGATGATTCTAAAGACTTTTTGAGAATATCAAGAATTGATGATGTTTGAGATCCTTTATGTAATAGACCATATGATTGATCACTCCTTTAAGATGCACCAATTGAAAGAACTTGATGAAGTCTATGAAGACATCTTGCGTAATGGGTTTCTTCTTTTGTAATTTCAAACTTAAAGTGAGACACAGTAAGTTTGAGGGGGGGTGTTAAGATTAATAATATATATTATATATATTGTAAGGATATATAATATATATGTGAGTCAAGTCAAAGTTAGTTTCTAGCGGTTGGGAGCTCTGTCTCATTCTTTAATGAGAGAGGTATTCCCCTCTTTATTCCACTTCTCTTCTTCTCTCCTCTACTTTTCTCTATAAATATGGGCAGGTGTGTGCCTTTGTAAGGTGAGAGAGTGATGGGTAGTTCTAGATATTTTTGAGTTTTCTTGAGTGCATTTTGTAGTGAGGTTTTTATGTATTTTATTGTTCATTATGAATGAAATCATTTATTCACAAAACTTGTATTAGTTTGTATCTTGTTACTATTCAAATGTATTTTGATTTGGCATTTGGATTACAATTTGGAATGTCTTGGGTTTCCCGCCATTTTGTAACAGGTACATGCTGCTGGTGTTTGTTGTTTTGGGCAATCTTAAAGCTTATTTCTTCATTCATTTAGTTGTGCTAGGTAATGATAGTACTATAAGCATGGAAAGATAGGTAGAAAGGCTCCATACTGCTAAACACTATCAGACAATAACATCATGATTCAACATTGGTTATCTGACTATATTCTAGTAATATGTTATTCTTTTGGGTGAAATAGAAAATAGAGTGTAAAACAAGAAACTCTTTATTTTTAGGCCATTATGAGTGGAGAGATGGAAATCTTGCTTTTAATAGTTTTTTCAAACAGAATAGGTTTTTTAATGGTTGTAACCTGCTATTAAATAGATAACTTCAGTGGAATTTGTCACTTGGACAGATTTTATGTAGTCTCAACTTAGTGGGGTATTGATAATGGTGCTGCGATGGTAGCAAGACATGATGATCATGACGGTGATGTTAAAAGATATTCTGATGCCTGACAGGTATGATGATGATTCCATTTTTTTAATGTGCATTATGTGATATTATCAATGATTCATGTTGTATTTATGGATAACGGAAGAACATGATGATAATGGTTAAAGGTGACAATATGAATATGATATGCTGGTGATCTATGTCACAGAGATACTCCATTTTGACTGCTGTTCCATATCCCTTTATATACAAGTCATACTGGAAACTTCATAAAAATGGTCTTATCCCCGTATCTGCAGCTGTATCCATGTGACAGCTGGTGATAGTGGCAACAACGACAATGATGATGCAGTACTTGTTGTAAGTGATGTTCATGAGGTGTTATGGATGATCATCTGAGTTGAATATGATGATGTTGGTAGAAAATGATAGTGTACATAATTTGTTAATCTCACTAGTTATATGAATGATGATTGAACATACTGATGACAATAATGATGGATATGTTGATCAAATAAATTTTGAATGATGAAGGGAAAAGATGATGAATGGTGGAATGATTGAAAATCTGCGCAGGGGCAACTCAAAGTGAATAATTTCATATTTTCTTTCTTTTGTCTTCCAGTACCCTGAAAGCGACATGGGTCACATAGGTATAGCTATAGGTACTTTTACCTTTTCTTATTAGGTTAAAATTCTAATATTTTGGTTTTTGATTCCATCTGCTATTTGAGTGCTTGATCATCACAATTACTTCATTCCAGCTTTCTCACCATAAAGTACAACCAAAGAATGGGCCTGTATTTTTAAAGCCTGTGATACATGTTGAGACAGTTTCAAATTCATGGATGATGATTTATCTAGAAAATCTTTTACATTGTGGCCTGTAAATCTGGTGGAAATGTCAACTTTGACTAGAAGTTGTTCCAAGACTGAATTTTAGTGACTTTCAGAAACTTGTGGGATACACCATTTATTTTTTCTTAGTGCTCCCAATCTTAGAGAATCAATAAATTTTATGAGTTTATGCATGTGATAGACAGTAATAGATTCTAAATTTGAGTTGATCGGTATGCTTTAAAAATATTGACAAGGCATCCTTTAAACACAATACTGTTGTCTATCAAAAGAAAATTCTGATTTTTTTTCCTTTATGTGAGTTCTTTTTTGTTTAACGTGAATCCTCCTGTTATGTAATACATTTCTAAAAGTTACATCTTTTACTGAAATTTCTGCAGGTTGCTCAAGATGCTGCTAATTGTGGCCGTGGGGAATCAACAATTTGAAGGTCTACATTTTGGGAAGGGTCTCTTTGAAGTCTAAAATGATAGTCAGCAAGCCACCAAAGACACAGAAGCAGTAGCGAGTCACATCTAGTTCAGAACTAGATAATGAACAAGAATGTGCTAATTCATCTTCAAAGTCTTCAAGGAATATTGCTACAATGAGACAAAGAAAAAAAGATGGAATAAGCAAGCATCATTTGGTTGAGAAGAAGAAAGGAGCAGATGGGGTGAGTATATCTAAAACCTCTCTTGCAGGGGCATTCCATCTTTAATGGAGTTGTGTATGGTCTGAATGTACCAGATAATGACACTTTCTGGGAAATGGCTAGGAACTCTACCTATCCATTTCTTGCACCTCATCATTGTTTCTTATATTTGAGGTTCTTGGGCTGTTAAGTTTATTGAATTATCCTGTATTTTTATATATGATTTATTTGCAGTACTACTTCGAATGTGTTGTCTGTGATATTGGTGGCAACCTCCTCTGCTGTGACAATTGCCCTCGAACTTATCATCTTCAATGCCTCGTTCCACCACTTAAGGTATGCTGCTATCTGCTGATGACCACGTCAAAATATTGGGTGCAAGTTATATGATAAAAATGACAAATGCTTTTTTCTTTTCTTAATTGTAGCATACTCCTCCTGGAAAGTGGCTATGTCCTGCATGTTATGATGTATCTGAGTCCGGAAAGCCTATACAGCAGCAAGCATCTGAGGCAAGGAGAGGAAAGCGAACTAACCATATTAAAAGATTCCGAGAACCAATTGCACTTCGTTCTGGTAAACTGTTGTTAATGAATGGTCCTGGTGTTAACTCACCTAATGAGGAAAAAACCAGTACTCTTTCAAAAGAGATGTACGTTGAAAAATTTGACTCTGTTCCATTGTATTTAGCAGCGAACAAGGATTCTGATAGTGGAACTGCCAAAGAAAACTCTGCTTCTCTATTGATAAATGTGGAGACAGAGAATAAATGCAATCCTTTGAATTCTACTACTGCAAATGTGTCTATTCCTGCAAAACCAGATGCCTCATGTGTGATTAATTCTGCATCAGAATGCCACAGTATCAGTATGGCCACCGATGTCAAGCCTGCTCTTTTATGCAATGATATATCAAGCAAGAAATTCAGTACCCCTTTGATTGCCTTCACTCGGAGAGCAAAAAAGCGGGTTAACACAGAAAAAGTCGATAACCAAGTTGGAAAAGAATGTTCTTTGTTCTCTTCTCATTGTTTATCAGCTACAAACTCATCATCTCATGCTGGTGAAGGGTCCTCCCATAATCGCGATTTGTTACAAGAGCCACCATGTGTTGTTCCAGATAGAGAATATTCCGGTGCACGATTATTACTGGCAGAGGAACAAGAACAGGTATTTCTCCTGTCTTTTATGTTTTGTATGACTTCAAATGCCCTATAAGGACTTCATATTAACATACATTTATCAGACATCAATGTGTTTGAAACAAAGGAATTGGTGATCTCCCTCCTCGTGTAATCTGAACTTTGAACTGCACATAAGATTGTAGTATTTGAAAGGGGGACTTTGGGGGTGATATTTGTCGTGTTCCAAAGCATCGTTTTTACAAAGATTGATTATCTAGTGACATTTGAGTTATGGAAAGTGTTATAACATGCGTGTCTGAAGTGTTATAACATGTTTGTCTAGTTTGCTAGATAGTGATCAGACTCTTGAAACCTTTTGACATGAAGTCTAAAATTATTCCTTTATAAACTTTGTTGGACAGAAAACTGACAAAGAGAACAATGCCATGTTCAGGTCATCTCCAGCAAGGCATGCTCTTCAAGATAAGATGTAAATTACATTGATTTGATTTTCTCCATGGTTTTTTACTTGCTTTTGATTGTCAGCCCCATTGCTTATATCATATATGTGCCCTGTGTTTCTATTTATTATGAACAGTGTAGAGCTCAAGATTGGAGAGCAGAATAAGGACATGTCTGTGTCAGATGAACAACCTGATGTTGAACTTCATCCAGGCCAAAATTCTGATCAAGGCCTTTGTATCATACATGTTGAACCTTCCAGAGTCCAAGAAATTCAAATTATTAAGTGCCAGTTGTCTTCAACTGAGCTTAATGTAAGGCTTTCTCCTCAATTAGTGACTAAAGATGGACTGGAGTCATGCAATGTTTGTACGAGTAGTGGAGGAGCCTCCAATATTGGTAATCCAGAGCTGGTCAAGGATAACATTGCAACAATTATCAAACCCAATTCTTTTCCAGAGAATGAACCAGTGGTCTCCCTAAACCATATGGCATTAACAGTCCAACTTGCTGGTGTGACACATGAAACTATGACATTGTCAAAACAAAGCCTGGACACTTCTGCAAACAAAGTACATTCAAGAACATTGATACCTGGCACACAACAAGCTTTGGGTAGCATAACAGATATTGAGGTGGTTGGGGATCTGACCAATTTTAAACCTGTTGGTGCTGTGTCCAAGAATTCTCGAGGTACCCCAAGATTACCAAATTTAAATTGTGCAATAGAGTTGAATATGGATGCCCCTAGAAGCAATGAAGAATTAGAACTGCCAGTAACTTCAGAGAAAACTTTGGACCCTACAGTTGCTTTCAACCAACCTCAGGTAGCTAGAAATTTGTGTTCCTTTCTTGGAGATGGTGCCAAATCTAGACAAGCATGTGGTGGAAAGAGTTTGAGTCCATTTCCTGGGAATGTATCCACAAAAGACCTGTTGCAGAACAAGTGCCACATCCAAGAAAACCGTATTCCTTTGGGCTTGGTATGTCTTGCTCTTTCTACCAATGATGCTAGTGATTTTTCTTTTTCTTTTTGTTTCCCTCATGCAATCTGATATCTAGTTTTTTAGATTCTTTTTTGTTCCTGGAGTCCATGCCTGAATTCTTTTTTTTTTAATCTATGTAGAGTCTTTCTGGAAGTTGTACGACCCAGGATAGCCCATTAACAAGTAATTCACCGGAGAGCATTCCCACTTTGGACTTCTGGAAAAGCATCTCTTCTGGCTCTGTGGGCCTCCATGAAACTGCATCTCTGCCTGAGGCTTGTGGAATTAAACGGCCTAAACAAACATCTACTAAACCATCTCTGTGCCCTCCTCACTTTCTCAATTTATCATTTCTAGCAAAACCAGATGATGCCCATGAATCTGTTCATGAATTTGCAAGCATACCATCATTTTCAGGTTTCAATTTCAGGAGTAAGGGAAACCCATGCTCTCAGCAACCTCCAATGCCTTCAGTGGAAGATGCATTACTCTTATCTGCTGGAGACCAGAAGTTGTCATCACAGGGCCATAGATGGATGCTTGAAAACATTGTAAAAAGAGCTGGCATGTCAAACCAAAGGAAAGAGTCACCAACAGAAAGGGCTCAGAAATGTACAGGTTCCTGGTCAGAGGAAGAATTAGATTGTCTTTGGATTGGTGTCAGAAGATATGGGAAAGATAACTGGAATGCGATGCTTCGTGACCCAAAATTGCATTTCTCAGAATGTAGGGTTGCGAGAGACCTTGCTGAGCGGTGGAAAAAGGAACAAAGAAGGCTTTTGCATTCTTCTTTTTCACCAGTTTTGAGATTATCAAGGCCCAATCTCCCATGTATCTCTGATTCTATGCTGGCAAGGACTGCCACTGATGGTTATAGCACCAGTCACTGCACATCTCTTAGCTTAGAAGTTCCTAAGGCTGACACTGTACTAGCTTTATGTGATCCATCAGCTTCAATAATGGGAAATAGGCAAATGTGGCCAGAGCTCTGTTTGCATCCTCAGTCATCACTGCCAGCACTCAAAAGTGACAGATCTAAGTTGGATCCTCTTCCTTGTTTGAGTTCTGGATATGAATCAAGAAGCTCCAATTTTTTGAAAATGGGAATTATGGAAAACAAGTTTCATAAAACTCGGAGGTGTTCTTCAGATAGAAAAAGAATGAGCAATGCCTGGAAATCCTCAAATTTCCTTCAAGATTCAATTGACGGACCTCAGCTAGATTTGTGGAGTGCAGAGAAGCTCAATTTCATGCAAAATCAGGTGGATTGGCCTCAACCCAAGGATGAACTAATAGGCAGTCAATCAGGTACCAGTGCTCTCCCTCATTGGCTGAGAGAAGCAGTCAGCAATCCTCCGACAGCAGTTGAATCTGTGTTGCCATCAAGTGTGTCATCTGTTCCTCGTTCTGTTAATCTTCTCTACACTGATAAGCAAGTGACTCCTTCACTCTTGGATCCCAGCCTGAATCCCATCCCTTCGGAAGATCCATGCAAGTGGCTAAGGAAGAGGAGTAGAACATATGATAAGAATGGTCAATGGTTGGCAGATTCATCAGCATGTGACTTGCCACTTCTGGCTAGCTCCAGGTATTCCTCTATAGAAACCAGGCTTAGTCTTTTCTCTGCTCAGAATACTCATACACCACGACCCACATCTGCAAAACAGTTATCAGAGTGTGAAGACAGTGCTGATTCAAGTAAGACACAATCTGATCCTCTTAGAGCTGATGATTTGTCTATCCAAGAGGAAGCATCATCTGAAGAAACAATATCTGATGATCAAAGCAGCAGACACTAGCTACAGCAAGAAGTTTGTAGAGCAGAAGTGTCATGTAATTTCATGAACTTACCTGCATTTGAGAAAGATCTATAGCTTCTGTATTCGATGTACAGATATAGTTTGAATATAATATAGGTGAATCATTCCTCTTGTCAATAGTGGTTCCTAATTTATTGATTGGCTAGAGTTTGTGTGTGTGTGTGTGTGTGTGTGTGTGTGTGAGAGAGAGAGAGAGAGAGAGAGAGAGAGAGAGTTGATAATTGTCTTGCACACTTATGGTATATTTCATTAGATTAGCCGGAAACCAGAAAGGCGACACCATCTATCGTTGTTGGTGCTGTCAATCTGTTAATTTTTTGTTAATTTGCTGTTGGAATTGTGCATGTCTTTGATTGGGTCAGAGCATTCATTGATCAACTTTTGGAACAACCTGCATTTGCGCACTCAAAAGATTACTCAAGCATCAATCTTAGAGCATTCATTCAAAAAAGCCATATCCGCTGTGACAAGACTACATATTGATGCAGGGACAGCTCCCCTTCAAGTTGTTGCTAACTGGCTTTTAAATTGCCGGCTAGAAACCTTTTGATTGAATTATCATCCTATGGATTGTGTATAAGATGCACATTTATCTGTACTTGGGAAATGTAATGAATATTCTATTGATATTGTTTGTAAATCTAACAAAATGCTCTGGGCATGTAGGAAGTCACAATTGTATTTCAGGATTCATCTGGGTAAAGATTTTAGTAAACTTGTTAATGTCCACTAATAGGATGGATGCTCTAGTTTGCCAAGTGGAGACTGATATGATTAGGCACATCATGAAGAAGCCCATGGTTAGGAAGTTTAAGGCTTGAATTTGACTGCAATGCGATGGACCCAAAAGTTGATCAAGAAACTGATGCCAATACAATTTCTGTTGGGGGTATTAGCTATTCAAATCCAACCTAACCAATCACTAGGCTGGTTCAGATTTGGGATGCGCCAGGTCATGCCTATAATAGTTCGTTCCAAGTCATACTTTCATGGCATCATTCGCCTGTAAGCAAATTAATCATTCCCAGGTTAAGATCCAACCCATCGACAACTTCGAATGGTTCAACTATGTGCACACATCTGTGATCTTAGGACTCAAGGCCAACTAATGGGTTTCGCTTATTTAGATTTACATCTTTCTTGACAACAGATGCTTTGTCTGATCAATTGTTAATGATTTAAGTGATCAGAAACTCATAATATTAAATAATGTTATTCTGCAATTGTTTGTATCGCATTCTGGGATGATCCGTTAATTTAGTGCTTGGTATTTGCAATTACTGTTCTGTCATATTCTGGGACCACTGATTACAATGTAGTTTGTGCAGGATTTCGTGATACCCACATCAGAACTTGATCCATACCATTTACATCCTTACAATATTTTGGAGAATGTGTATTTTGAGAATACTTAAGCTCGGTTTTGCAAGCAGAAGAATAATTTACATCTGTATAATGAAAAGCTCGGTTTTGAAATGAGAACTAGCTTTACCAATCTGTGTAACAATGCAGGGCCTGCACATATTATGTTTAACCTAGGGAAAAGTTGGAAGTTTCCCATGGGTGCCAACCTATAGAAAGGTTGGAAGTTTCCCATGCGTGCCAACCTATGGAAAAGTTGAAAGTTTCCCATGGATGCCATACTTTAGCATTTAAAGGCATAAAAATGTGGATGCTGTTAAAGGAAATATTGCAATAATTGATATGGAAAAGTATTTTATGGTAGCTATACCAAACAAGTAGACTATTTAACATTGAAGTTTTCTGGCAAACTTGTATGTGTCTCTGCCGAAGAATTGCGATCTGAGTTCGACTTTGCCCTTTTGTTTTCTGAGCTTTCGGGATTTGACCAATTTTTTTAACTGTTTCCATATCTTCTCAACAGATGTTTCTAAGAAAATCACGAATTATTGACCGCATGGTGTGTAATAGAAAAAAAAAACATCAAACCCAAAGCTCAGAAAACAAAAGGGCAAAGTCGAACTCAGATCACAATTCTTCGGCAGAGACACATACAAGTTTGCCAGAAAACTTCAATGTTAAATAGTCTACTTGTTTGGTATAGCTACCATAAAATACTTTCCCATATCAATTATTGCAATATTTCCATATCTTCTCAACAGATGTTTCTAAGAAAATCACGAATTATTGACCGCATGGTGTGTAATAGAAAAAAAAAACATCAAACCCTTAATTTTAAATGCCAACTGCGACATCCATTTGGATAATTGCAACTTTAAAGCACAGTTGTGAGAAATGGCACTGACACCGTGACTCAAAACACCAATAATTAATGTAGGGATGGCAGTAGACCGGGGTGGATGCGGGGGACAAGGTCTCCACCACCGCCCCGCCCCATCTCAAAATTCTCCCCGCACGGGTTTTGATTTTAACCTCCATCCCCGATCCAAATGGGGTGAGGCGGGGCCCTGTTTCTCCCTCCCTGGTCTACCGTCATCCCTAAAGAAGGTGGTCGAACCGTCGAAGGGTATTTTAATTATTTTACTAACGGGGATCGGGGATGGGGAGGGGCGGGGTGGGAGAAGGTGTAAGTCCATCCCCGCACGGATTTTGATTTTAACCTCCATTCCCGCCTCCATCCCCGTTTCATGTCCTCCATCCCCGGTCCAAACGGAGCAAGGCGGGGCGGAGCCCCGTTTCCTCCCGGTCCACTGCCATCCCTAAATTAATGGCTTCAGTTGTTAGTTAACGGTCAAGGAGGGCTTTCTGAAAAATCTCATGTTAAACACATCAAAAACTGTGATTTTTAAGTGGTATTTACTAGCCCTTTATTTGCAGACAGTAACAGATGGTCAAGTCATTACAGCTTCGTTGTGTCATATTGCATCTGGAAAACTTGGTGACCAGGCTTGTAAGTTAAGAAGAATTAAAAAAAAAACACAGATTTAATTGTTTTGTAGTGAAAAAATCCTCTAAGCAATCACCACAAACGCAGAAGTTAAGCAAGGGATTCAACAGGTAGGAATTTATGCAGGAGAAATTCAAAAGTCCCACCTCTTTGAGGTAGGGGGTTCTGCAACTTTCTCTTCCACAAATGAGAGAAGTTTCTTTTCATGTCCGAATGTTGGACGAGAAAAAAAAAACTTCCAATATTGCGTATTTTTTGAATGACAAAGCCAACCAAGATCACAAAAACTGAGTCCAACTCAAGACGGTGTTCACAGGATATCTAGAATTGAATATTTATTCTCATGTGCCTGAGGCAGAATGCACCATAACACAGTTTTAGAACTAAAACTTAGGCTTCCAACTTTCATGAAGAGTTGTAGAGTTTATGTACAAGTGAGAATACAAATGATTAGCACAACAGCCTCTCTGGAGCGAAAGGTGCTTCTAGACTGAAGATGAGACAGAAAGAGCTCGGTAAACCATCATGGCTGTTCATCATCAGTGGTCGAGCGTGTATATCGCCGACGCCTCCTTGGTATCGAGAAACCATCACCAGCATCACCAGCCAAATTCCAGTCATCTTCACCTTCATACAACCCCAGCAGCCTCTCACCCCATGGATAACGGCGACTGGAGGTCCCTCCTGAAGATCGCTGATGCCTTCTCCATGACCTTGAAGAACCTCTTGGTTCATCGACACCACCAATCGGTCCAAGCATATGGAACAAAAACAACGTAGTCCACCATGGCCCTGACTCGATACCCTCAGATGTACCTTCGCGGTCAGACGGTTGCCCATTGTCATTATCCAACACATAGTCCCCAAGCACGATGGCACCAGGCATGGCTGACCGGATGGCACTTACAATGTCACCATACTCCTGTTGATGCTCAAGGTGGCACCAAGCACGCTGTCTTGATGGGTCGACATCAGCTGGTCGGGTAGATGGATGAACTCTCCTTGCATGCCTCCGCAGTTCATGATAATTGCCAACAAAAGAACATGATTCCCGAGAACAGGCCCTTGGCTTTAAGTCAAGATATTCCCTCGCTTCTTTGACGATCTTCCAACCCTGCACAGTACCTCTGCAAAGTGGGCACTTTACTTGACCATGCATATCATTATCAGTGATGTCCCTCACTGTTTCATGATCAGCTTCTGCTAATCCATCAGGAACTCCACCATTACCAGTGATATTACCATGTAAATTTCCATCTTGCAATATTTCTTGAGGCATCAAGGACAGGTTCCCTCTCATCCTTGCACTATCAAAAAGTAGTTCAGTATGATGGTCATCATGGGACCTCTGGCGACCCCTTTCACCTTCTGCATTATTTGAGCTACTAGAGTTAGCTCTTAGTTTTTTAAAACGGTCAAGGCAGTTGGAATGTCTGTAACTCGTATCACACATGTAAGACCGGCAGCCCTTGTCAAAGGAGCTGCACAGGAGAAGAACGGCATTGTGTGGATGGTCCATACAGATTGGGCATGAAGCATCATCCCACTCCTTGTGCAGAGCACAGAGTTCTGCATTAGCCAGTTTGCTTGCTTCAATATCAGACATCCCAGCTGTGCTGTACTAAGCCAGTAACAACATTAGATTATAGGAAGAGAAATGGTTTCAGTAGAAAATAACAGAATCTGATCTCAAAAGTGAATATTGAGTTGGGAGGACTAAAGAAGTTCAACATGGTAGAGTCTAAATGGCATTAGGTGGAGCACGGGTGCAAAGTTGCTTGCTAGGACTTAGGCAGCATGAAAATCAAGCAATAGTAAATGACAGACATTAAAGGAAACAAATCTTTATGGGTTAAACAGATTGAGGACAGTATGTTTAATTATGCTAGATTTGAAGACTATCAACTCATACATGGCAACCAACCACTGGTCTCAGATAGGATGCGTTTTTGCAACTCCATTAACTTGAGAATCCTCCAAAGCCGACTTCATTTACTCCATGCAGAAAACTGAATTATAAGAAAAACGCCCAATCAATGACAGCCACACAACAAATATGCAAAAGTGGCTGCCAAACTAAGAGGAGACTTTCAAGGTTTGCTTTGGATAATGTAAAAGCCATCCTTCTTCACAACCCTTCCAGCTTCAAATTGTACACAAATGTGAATCATGGTAGTCTGCAGCATCCTTTGTCCAACCAAATATTTCAAAATTGAAAAGGAAGCCTTCAAATTGGCACAATGATTACGTGTATGCAGAGGACATGAGGAGAAAAAGCTCCAAGAAAATCGCTGGAAAACAGGCCTAGAGATAGAATAAAAGTGCCAATAAATATATACCTGTTAAAATACTGTATATATACCTGACTGATATACGTATATCAGTCAGTGGTATTTTGGTTTTTTAAATATTTATATTTAGTACAGTCCATTAGGGACTGAGATGTAATTTTCTTTTTCTTCATTTTTCTATTTTTTGTAATTAATACCAGTTTGACTGTTGGGAGGCAGTCCAACTAGTCGTTGGACTGCCACCCAACGGTCATAAATCTGACCAACGACTGTTGGACTGCCTCCCTTATTCCAAGTGAGGCTCTATAAACATAGCCTCACTCTACTATTGTAAAGCAATGCTCTTAGAAGCATTTTCATGGTATTTATAAAGCTCTTCTTGTTCTAATAGGCTTTTGTGCCTTTTTGCTATTTTATAGTTTGAATTTCTTATCTCTTTTATGAGATTGTAATCGGTCCATTAGAGACCACGGTTCTTGTGCTTTATGAGCTCTTTTGGCATTTTATTTGTGCATCCTTGATTCATTACATGGTATCAGACTTGCTCTTGAAGAAGGTGAATCACATGACTATTCCACACGAAGAAGTGCTCTTCGATCGCACAACACTCCAGTTGCACTCTTCCATTTCATCCACCCAACCTTTATCCTATGATTTACATCTCCATCAATTTCTCCATACTTTTGAATGATAGATCCCAAATATTTGAAAGAATCATCCACCGGTATTTCTTGCTCACCAAGCTTCACTACACTCCCATCACTACTTCGTTGCTTACTAAATCGACATTCCATGTATTTTGTCTTACTCTTACTCAACTTAAAACCTCTTGCTTCCAATGTCTGTCTCCATAATTCTAACTTAGCATTAACCCCAGCTCTAGACTCATCAATCAAAACAATATCATCAGCAAACAACATACACCACGACACATTTTCTTGAATTGATCTCGTAAGCTCATCCATCACTATAGCAAATAGAAAAGGGCTTAAAGCAGATCCTTGATGTAACCCGACCGTTATAGAAAAATTGGTTGTCACCCCACCACAAGTGCGGACAATAGTTATTACTCCTTCATACATATCTTTAATTATACTAATGTACTTGAGAGAAACACCTTTCTTCATCATTGTCCACCAGAGAACGTCCTTAGGTACTCTATCGTAAGCCTTCTCCAAATCAATAAAAACCATATGCAAATCTTTGTTCCTCTCTCTATTTCTCTCAATAAGTTGTCTAAGAAGATGTATAGCTTTCATAGTTGATCTTCCAGGCATAAAACCAAATTGATTCTCTGATATCATGACAACCTTCCTCAACCTAGACTCAATCACCCTCTCTCAAAGTTTCATAGTATGACTCATGAGTTTTATACCACGATAGTTTGTGCAATCTTGTATATCACCCTTATTCTTATATAGAGGCACCAAAGTACTCTTCCTCCACTCATTAGGCATCTTATTTGTCCGCCAAATCTTATTAAAAAGATTTGTCAACCATTCTAAACCTTTCTCTCCCAAGCATTTTCAAGCCTCGATAGGTATACCATCTGGGCCAACTGCCCTTCTTAATTTCATTTTCTTCAAAGCCTCTGCAATTTCTTTCTTTTGAATCTTGCGCATGAAGTCACGATTCATCTCATAAAAAGGAATGGAAAAGTCTCCAAGATCCTGAGCATGACTTTCATTAAATAGCTTATCAAAATAATCTTTCCATCTCTCCTTAATCTCCTCATCTTTGACTAAAACCCTTTGCGTTTCATCTTTGATACATCTAACCATACCCAGATCCCTCGATTTCCTATCTCTCATCTTTGCAAGCCTATAAATATCCTTCTCGCCCTCTTTGGTATCCAACTTGTCATAAACCTCCATATACCTTATCCCTCGCGTTCCGAACTACTTTTTTAGCTTCCTTCTTTGCTATCGTATACTTCTCCAAATTCTCATATTCACGACTTTTACTTATATTTCTATAACACTCTCCTTTAACCTTAATAGCTAATTTGACATCCTCATTCCACCACGATGTATCCTTACCTAGCGGTGCACCGCCTTTAGACTCACCCAATACCTCCTTAGCCACCTTTCTCATGCCACCCGCTATCTTATTCCACATAGATTCTGAATCCTCCTCGAGACACCAATCAACTTCCTTAACTATCCGCTCTACAAACATTCCTTGTTTAGCTCCTTTCAGTGCCCACCACTTAATTCTAGGATCTATCCTATGTCTATCCCTTTTGCGGCATTGTCTAATTCTAAGATCTAAAATTAAGACTCTATGTTGTGTAGCTACACTTTCTCTCGGTATAACCTTACAATCGATGCAACACCTCCCATCTTTCTTTCTAAGTAGGAAAAAATCTATCTGACTCGTATTAACTCCACTTTTAAATGTTACTAGGTGAGACTCCCTCTTCCTAAACCAAGTGTTTGCTAAGATCATATCATAGGACAAACTAAAATCTAAAATCCTTTCTCCACTTTCGTTTCTTTCTCCTATACCATAGCCTCCATGGATACTCTCAAATCCATCCCTACTAATGCCTACATGCCCATTAAGGTCACCGCCGATGAAAAGTCTTTCTCCATAAGATATCCCTTGTACTACTCCATCTAAATCTTCCCAAAATTGATGCTTAATGGAATCATCTAAACCTACTTGAGGTGCATAAACACTAATAATATTAATAATATTCGTACCTAATACTAATTTAATAAGTAAAATCCTATCACCCTTCCTACGGACCTCACTACATTATCGATAAACTCACTACTCATAACAATCCCTACTCCATTCCTATTCCTATTTATTCCTGTATACCAAATCTTATATCCCCAAGGTTCTATCACTTTTGCTTTCTCACCTACCCATTTGGTCTCTTGTAGACATAAAATATCAATCTTTCTCCTACACGTAACATCTACTAACTCTACCAACTTACCAGTTAAAGATCCTATGTTCCAAGTGGCTAACCTAATTTTATGGTCTTGGACTAACTTCTTTACCCCCACCTGTCCAACAAAGTGAGGGAACCCTTGCCTATTTGACACCACACCTGGGCACCGGTGTGACGCGTCGCTTTCGAGCGACGACCTAGCAACCCTTGCCCATTTATCACTGCCTTCGGGCCTATAGAGTACAGCGCGTCGCTCAGTAGGGAACGCCCCAACGAAATTCTCATATTGGTTCATATTCATAGGGTATGACTAAGTTTTTATGTTGGCTGTCACAGGCCTACCGCAACCCTCCTCCTTTATCCGGGCTTGGGACCGACAGTGTATAACTAAACAGTTATACACAGGCGGTAGTTGATACACATGAAAAATAAGATTTAGTGCAATCAGATAAGAAAGACTAATTATGAGTCATACGAAAAGAAGCACCTGAATATAAAATCCAAGAGGTTTTACCTGGAGGAGAAGATGAAGAGATGGCGGTGCTGGATGTAGGAGTGACTTTAAGCATTTATGAGACGACCTCTGCTATTTGAGCAATATCTAATTCATTGAAGTTACGCCCTTTTCTTGGTTCTTGAGGTTCTTCACTTAAGGCGGCCACCTTTTTAAATTTGGGACAATCTAGTCTTAAATGCCCTGGTTCCTTACAATGATGACAAATAATTTTACCTTTATATCCTCTTCCATGATGTCCTTCCCTATTGAATTTTTTTCTCGAAGTGAGGTGGTTTATATGTTTTCACAAAATTTTCGGGTCTTGCCATGGTAAGAACCTCATCATTAAACTTGTGCATTCCAAGTCTTATTTTCTCTTGACAAATTTGAGCTAGGGCCTCCGTTATAGGAGTAGTGGCCCAGTGAAGTAAAGAAGATCTTACTTGCTCAAATTCCGGTCGGAGGCCATGAAGGAAAAAAAAAATTTCTTTTAATTTGGGATCTTCTCATTTCAATAACCGAACCTTCCCATTTTGGTTCCAACATGGCTAATTCATCCCAAATAAGAGATAAAATACCGTAAAAATCTCTTACACTTTTATCTTCTTGTTTTGAATTATGTACCTTGTCTTAGAAATAATAAAGTCTAGCCATATCCTTTTAGATAAAGGTACTTCTTAGAAAGCTCCATATATCACATGTCTTCTTAAACTTGATGATATTGGTGGTGATTTTAAACTCTATGGTATTCATAAACCATGAGACTATTTGAGCATTGCTTGCCTCCCAATCTTTCATTTTATTTTGATATTCTTGCAAGGCTTTTTCTTTTTCTTCTTTGAACAAGGCTTTGACTTGATCTCCTTCTCTTCTAGTCAATTTGAGTTGTGGTTCGCTAGTAGAACCACTAACAAAACCCTCACATTTTTTTACCCTAGATGTGATTCTCCATTGCCGTCGCCCCCATCAAGTAGTTGTTTTCATTGAGTTTGTAGGTAATGACGGTGGCAGACTCTCTTTCTCCCATAATGAATACTTGAATTTTAAGTAGAGGAGTTAGAGAATGACCAAGGATCGAAGAGCACATATTCGTGTAAAGTAGTCACGTGATTCACCTTCTTTCAAGAACCTGAACCTGGCTCTGATACCATGAAATGAAACAAGAATGAAAAATACAATGCCAACAAAGGGCTTATACAAACACACTAATCGTGGTCTCTAATGGACCAATTACAATCTCAAAAGAGATGAAATACACAATAGCAAGAAAGGCATAAAATCTTATACGAATGGAGAGAGATTTATAAAATATCACCAAAATGCTTCAAAGAGCATTCCATTAAAGAGAGGCTCGAGGCTCTACAAGGATGGGAGGCAGTCCAACTTGTCCAGCCTCCCAATAGTCAAAAGTCTGACAGGAAATAAATAAAAACAAAAAAATTAAAAAGAAAATAAAAGTTTACATTTTAGTCCCTAGTGGATTGTTCTAAAATCTAAATATAAAAAGACTAAAATACCCTTATCGAGTATTCAAATACATGTAATTTTAACACATCCATGTGCACTTGAAAGATATAATCAACTAACAAATATTGAAGAAACTAGTGTTAGAATATCAGAACGAATACATAGGCCTCTAAATAGGTTTGTCTCATACGAATCCTTCTCTCCAAACTATAGGGCTTGTCTTCTAGCCATTCATTTCTATCACAAACCATCTAACTACAACAAAACTAAAAACATAAAAGGATGGGTTAAAGCCATGAAAATAGAATTAAACGCATTACACAATGCTCATACTTGGGCAACTCAACCTCTTCCCATAGGAAAGAAGACAATAGGGTGTAGATGGGTTTTTAAAATTAAAACAAAAAGTGATAGGTCCCTGGAAAGATATAAAGCAAGGCTAGTTGCAAAAGGATACTCTCAGGAATATGGAGTAGATTACGATGAAACCTTTGCCCCAGTGGCTTGTAATGACTACAGTTAGGGCTCTAGTTGCAGTAGCATCCATCAGAAAATGGCTTATATATCAGTTAGATGTTAAGAATACATTCTTAAATGAAAACTTAAACAAAAAAGTTTACATGGATCCTCACCCTGGCTTGGCTATTGAAAATGGTATGGTTCTTCGTCTTCAAAAAGCTCTATATGGGCTTAAACAAGCCCCTAAAGCATGATATGATCCATTTAGTAGTACTATGTTAAAACTTAGATTTAAATCCTGTTACATTGACACTGCTCTTTTTGTTAGATCTACATGTACCTCATTTATCATTCTTCTTTTGTACGTTGATGATATGATCATCACTGAGAATGATTAAAAAGAAATTGAAGATATTAAAATTTTGCTTAAAAAATCTTTCGATATCACTGACCTTGGTTTTTTGAGATATTTTTTAGGAATTAAAGTAGCCTCGAGAATACATTTTATCTCAAATCAAGTTTGCAGCTGATATTGTTACGCATTCGGGAATCACTAACACAAAATATGTTGATACCCCTGAAATGATAAATGCAAAAATGAGAACTGAAGATAGAGTGTTGTTAGATGTTCCAACTCCTTCTAGACAACTTATTGGATCATTAATAAACCTGTCAATTACAAGACGAGATATTGCGCATGCCGAATACACTGCAAGTCAATTTCAACATACACCCACGATGGTCCATATGAGTGCAGTATTAAGAATAGTTCAATACATCAAGAAAACCATATCTAAAGGGTTATTCTTATCTTCTTCATCATTTTTAAATTTTATTGCTTATACTGATTCTGACTGGGGAGGTGATCCCAATAACCTGTTAAATTGTATTGTATCTTTTATATATAGAGAGAGAGAGATACATATACACATATATATTTCATATATATATATATATATATATATATATATCTAATCACATATATTTAAATATATATTTATACCTGATAAGGGTAAATCGGTCTTTTCACTTCATTTTATGCATATTCTTATTTAAAGAATATGTATGTAATTTTCTTTTTTTCTAATTCCTTTTTCTTCTTTTTTACTTTCTATTTCTTTTGGCCTTTAGCCATGGAGGGGCCCACTTCTTATGAACGTTGGGCCCCTCCAACGGTCAATAATGTGACCGTTGGAGGGGCTCCAACGTTCACATGAGGAGCCCCTCCAATGGCTCTCTCATTCCCTTATAAATAGGGGACTTCCCCTTCATTGTATCTCAAGCTTTTCTTAAAGCTCTCAAGTGTGGCTTCAATAATAAGAGATTTTCTTATGCCTTTGTGCATGTGTTTCCATGCCATTGTGCACTTGTGAGTGTTCTCCTTGTGCCTTTGTGCACACTTTTACATCTAGCATATTGTGCTCTCTTGCACATTTATTTCTATAGAGATTTTTACATAACCGTCACTCAACTACAGGTTTTTTTGTGTTTGTAGGTGATTCACTCGTCTCTTGGCGATGCAAAAAGCAACAGAAAGTGCCTTTATCTTCCACGGAAGCTGAGTATAGGGCAATGGCTACAACAACCACCAAGGTCGTATGGATGAGAGCATTACTTTTAGACATGGGTGTTGATATGTCAGAACCAGAGTTACCGAAAATGCCTAGCTAAGTGAGGAAGCGCGCTTCACCCTCGCTTCCCCCCTTTTATTTTTATTTTTATTTTTATTTTTATTTTTATTTTTATTTTTATTTTTATTTATTTTTTCCTTTTTTTCGCTTCCCCCTCGCTTCCTAGGTCGATTCCGATTCGTTTCCTAGGTCGCTTTCGAGATGATTCCTGATTCACTCCTAAGTCGTTTCACGCTTCCCGCTTCCTAAAATTTTGAAAGTGCTTCGCTTCCTGCCATAGTGACAAAAGTTTAAAATGGCAATTTCTCGACAATGAATTTCTCGAAAGATTTTCAACTTTTTGAATATTTCTCGAGTTTTTTTGGCAAAATCTCTGGGAAAAAATTAAAAAATCAAATAAATTCTCAAAAAAATCTAAAAAATAAATAAAATAAAATAAACTAATTTAATTTTGTATGCAAAAAAGTATAAAATCGATTTTCAATCTTGTATGCATTACACAAACACACACATTTTGCATACATACAAAGGAATCCTCAACATACAAATCTGAATCAAACCCAACCCTAACATGATTGTGGTTTTGCCTTCCCATTTCCAAATCACCGGGTTTACCAACCGCATTAAGAACATTAACCTTGTTCATCTCTTTATAAAATCTCAACCCTTTGTCCTCTCCTCATACCGACTCTAAACAAACCCACCAATCACAGTGTTCCAAGACACCACATTCCTCTCAGGCATTGCAACAAACAATTGGTGGGCATTGTCTTTTGAAGCATGTATTAACAATGTCATTCCATGAATAAACATTTCGCTGGGGAATTCCCTTAAACACTTTGTGGCATTGCCCAAATCACCAGATTTTGCAAAGAACTCTAAGAGTATGCTGCATAGGAATGTATCACCAGATTTTGAATGTGTGTGCGTGGAGAGAGAGAGAGAGATGAACCTGGCTATTGCAGTTGGGTTGTCGTCTCTCAGTGCTCTCACAGGCAGAGCGGCACAACACAGGTTGTTTGTGTTTTTCGCAAACAAGTGGGGACTCACCTAATGTTTCAAGCTTAAGAACCATGGGAAAAAAAATAAAGTGTGACAAACAATATCGCAATATTATCGCGAGATTTAGTAAATCTCGCGATAATATCGCAAGATTTTGTCACAAAACAAAAATCTCGCGAGATTTTGTAAATCTCATGAGATTTTGTAAATCTCGTGAGATTTTGTAAATCTCGTGAGATTTAACCATTTAAAACATTTACAGTTTATATTACATTTTTTTTGCGAGATTTCATAAATATCGCGATATTTGTCACCATGCTTTCCGCTTCCGCTTCCCGTATCGCTTCCCGCTCCCGCTTTCTCGACTAGCAACCATGGTCAGAACCTTCAAAACTGTGTTGCGATAACAAAAATGCCATATATATAGCCAGCAATCACACATTTCATGAGCAAACGAGACATATTAAAATTGATTGCCACTATGTTCACAAAGAATATTTGAAGGGAACGATTACTTTGCCATATGTTCAGTCTGAGTTTCAGCTTACGGACTTCTTCACCAAAGCTCTTCCTCTCCCCAGATTCATGTATCTTCTTAACAAACTTTCGATGATTTTATTGTAAGTTTGAGGGGGAGTGTTAAAACACTATATATATACCTGATTGATATACGTATATTAGTTAGGGGTATTTTGGTCTTTTAAATCTTTGTATTTAGTATAGTTCATTAGGGACTGAGATGTAATTTCCTTTTTCTTTCTTTTTCTATTTTTTATAATTAATACCAGTTTGACTGTTGGGAGGCAATCCAACGTTGCCACCCAACGGTCATAAATCTGACCGTTGGACTACCTCCCTTATTCCAAGTGAGGCTCTGTAAACAAAGCCTCACTCTACTATTGTAAAGCAATGCTCTTAGAAACATTTTCATGGTATTTATAGAGCTCTTCTTATTCTAATAGGATTTTGTGCCTTTTTGTTATTTTATAGTTCGTATTTCTTATCTCTTTTATGAGATTGTAATCGGTCCATTAGAGACCACGGTTCTTGTGCTTGTATAAGCTCTTTTGACATTTTATTTGTGCATCATTGATTCATTACTTAGTGCTCTAAGAAGAGCCAAGACTTGAGAATTTCAAGATCTTCCCAAGGGTAAGAAAACAATAAGATGTAGATGGGTATTTAAAGTAAAAACTAAAAGCGATGGATCTCTTGAAAGATATAAGGCGAGACTAGTTGTTAAGGGATATAGTCAATAATATGGGATTGACTATGAAGAAACTTTTGCCTTTGTGGCTCGAATGGTCACTATTTGATGTCTCATTACCATTGCCTCAATCAACAAATGGAGCATCTATCAAATGGATGTTAAAAACACCTTCCTAAATGGTGATCTGAATGAAGAAGTATATATGGATGCTCCACCAGGAATGGAGACTCCCAAAGGGAAAGTGCTTCGCCTTCGCAAAGCACTTTATGGTTTAAAGCAAGCCCCCAAGGCTTGGTATGATAAGTTTAACTCCGTAATGTTAGAAAATGGTTTTTTATCCTGTTTCACTGACACTATCTTATTTGTTAGAAAAACCAATGTAGGGATTGTCATTCTACTTTTATATATGCATGATATGCTTATAACCGGAAGTGATTCTAAATGAGCTAAAAGCATAAAATCAATTTTGAAAGATAGATTTGAAATGTCTGATTTGGGATTCCTAACTTATTTTTTGGGTATTGAAGTAATATACTCTCATAGAGGGTAATTTTTTATCTCAAACTAAGCTTGCCTCTGAGATTATTGACAAGTCAGGTATTACGGATGATAAGGTTTGTGAAACTCCTGATATAGTGGGCGCCAAAATAAAGATTGATGATGGTATTCCTCTCTCTGATCTCATCCCCTACAGACAACTTGTGGGGTCATTGATGTATCTGAGTATTACTAGACCAAATATTTCTCATGCAGTTCATACTGCAAGTCAGTTTCAGCATGCACCAACATCGGTTCACGTGATTGCGATTATACGGGTCGTAAGATACATAAAGGGTACTTTAAATAAGAGAGTATTTTTATCATCTTCTTCTGAATTAAAATTAATTGCTTATACTGACTCTGACCGGGGAGGTGATCCAAATAACCGCCACTCCACCACTGGTTTTTGTGTGATTTTAGGAGACTCGTTGATCTCATAGAGATGTAAGAAGCAACAAAAAGTGTCTCTATCCTCAACAGAAGCTGAATATCGTGCCATGACAACTACTATAATGGAAATTGTATAGATTCATCAGCTATTAAAAGACATGGGGATCACAATAGAAGGTCCCACCAAGCTATGCTGTGATAACAAGAGTGCAATATACATTATCAAAAATCATACTTTTCATGAGCGAACTAAACACATTGAGATGGACTGTCACTATGTTCGGAAAGCGTATCTGAAAGGAGTTATAGATCTTCCATATGTAACTACAGAATATCAATTGACAGATTTCTTCACCAAAGCTTTGTGCGCTCCGCGGTTCAATTTCCTCCTTGACAAACTTTCGATCATCCTGCCCTAAGTTTGAAGGGGGTGTTAAATTATGTAATCAAATCTTATAATCCAATATATATTTTTTATATATAAGGTAATACATATACATATATAATATATATATATATATATGTATCTATTTATTATATATATAAAATATATATTTAACCGTAAGGGTATATTCATCATTTTACACATTCTTTTTTGAGAATATGCATATAATTTTTCTTTTTTATTTTCTTTTTCCTTCTTTTTCTTTTTTCTCTTTCTTTCATCTTTTAGCACATGGAGGGGCCCACCCAACATGATTGTTGGACTCTCAAATGGTTATAATTATAACCGTTGGAGGGGTCCCAACGATCATATTGGGAGCCCCTCCATGGCCTCTCATTGTGTATAAATAGGGGTGTTCCCCCTTGAGTTTTGTATGGCTTTGGGTCAAAGCCCAAGTGTTTCTCAATAAAGCTTTTATTCTTTTATGCCTTTTGTGCATTTGTGACATTTGGTGAGTTGTGTTTTTGTGCACGTGTTCTAAGAGTGCTTATTGTGAATGTGTGTACGTGTTTATCATCAACAATATTAAGGTCTTGATCATAGTATCTTGTTAAAGATACTTTTACAATGAAGTATGCGAAAAAATCAAGAATGCAAATGCATTCACAATGTCCAACAATGGACTTGGCACAAAGGCGCACAAAGAGGAAATCCACTAAGGGATAATACGAAAAAGCCTTACAAGAAGGCTACACATAAAAATAATAGACTCTTTTTATTAAAAGAGGAGTTCTACAAGTCATACCAAGCACAAGGGGGAATGCCCCTATTTATACATTCAAGGGACCACAAGGGGGCTCCCAATAGTCATTGGGAGCCCCCAATGTGGCTTATAAGAAAGAAAAAAAAAAGAAAAAAAAAATAAATACCCCTATCGGGTATTATGTGAAACGACCATAATACCCCTATCGGGTATTATGGTGTATTTGAAGAAATACATATATATATATATATATGTATGTATGTATGTATGTATCATATGTTAACATAAATATCCACCAAAAGTTTTGTAAAGAGCATCATCCATGGCCTAATGAATAATCCTTGGTTAACCAACATGCACAAAACAATCGACACATTGATCATCCACCTTGTGTGGACCATTATCTTGTCATTTATATTTCAACTCTATTCTTTTCTGGATAGCAAGCTGTGAAATATCCCGGAACAGAAACGTGTCTCCCACTATTCACACTTACCACCAAGATTGAGTTAACCACAATAATATCATCATTGTTTCCCTTAATGTTTATCAGAAACTGAAAAAATCAAGAAATTTTCATTTTTCCGACATAATTTGTTTTCCTAATCTTGCTGAAATTTTCTCAAGCAAAACACCTTCTCCCTAGGTTGTCTCTCGCCAATAAGTTTCTGAAATCAGCATTCAGGAATACATCATTGTCCAACATGCTTTAGCAAGAGGTACACTTGCACAAACACTGAAGCAAGTGAAAAGATGACAATATGGTCAAAATCAGACCAGTCAGACTAATTGCCTTTTCAACAATGCAGAATTGACGCTTGTAGTCACAGTGAGGCATGCAATTTCGATACCCATATACTTCCAGATGTAATGTTTCAGTCAGTACCAAAATGACACAATAAACATTAAGACGTCCATTTTTTTTAATTTGCATCTGCCATGTTCAAGGGTGACAGTTGTTATTATGCTTTGAGATCTGAGAATTCTGTGCATCAAACATGAGACTAATGATCATCAAAAGTCAAAATTCCACCATTCCATGGGGATAAACAAATACTTTGTTATCTGATTTGTGACAGGATGTAGTTTTGCACTGCCATTATTTCTCATTAAAATTTGGAATCATTCTCCTGGTACATCTACATTTATCAGGATGAGTTCTGCTATTTTATTTCCTTATTTATTTTCTAATGCAATTCTGTCGAACTTCTTTGTTGGCATATGTCACTTAAATATTGCATAGCCATCTCCTGTCATTCAATGTTCATAGCTTGAAACCTTGAATAAGCTTCTATAGTTTGAAGGAAGGATTTACGGCAATCTTCAATGATTGTCGCTCTTGAAGACATCAATGATCAGTTTCTTTCGGATGCTGCTTAGTGGAAATTTGTTTAATAGCACTTTAAAAAGGTCATGGATCTTCCGAGCACAGGTTTGTCATATCCAGGACAAAAATTACATGATTTGTGGGACATAGAGCCACGAATAAATGAATGTGCTCATATTCTTGATATATATATATATATATATATATATATATATATACACACACACACACACTTAACTGCACATTGAATTTTAACAATAATATCCCTCTGAGAGAAATGAGTAGGTTCCAACTGCTTGAGTGACTAAACATTACTAACCGATTCAAAACTCATAGTTTCAGGTATTTTTTGCTTATTATGAACCAGTAGATGTGCTTATCACTAAAAAACATGTTTTGCATCAAACTATTTCAAAGAAAAAGACCAGACCTTTTTTAAAGTAAAGTTTTGGTGCAATATGAGCTGCCAAGTGTCAATTATCTCTTTAAAGACCTTTCTGAACATAAAAACTTGTTATAGTGTATACAATATTGAAGACGTTCATGCCATATACTAATGCTATTTAGTAAATGACATGTCATACATTAATAAGAAAAATAGATACTGGTGATACCATTATTCTTCCATGAGCCACATATGAAACGAGGGCATAGAATTACATAACACATTTATCTTTCATAGACAAGGGATGCAGCTTAGGGAACCAAGAAGAGAGAAAAACTTAATAGACACGACTAAATTCACATGAATCAGATAGACCAGTTTGGCCACAAATTTTAACAGCCAATCCACAGGAGCAAATCAACGAGTTTTTTAAAACGGAATCAACAAACATTAATTAATGCCCTGAACCAGCTCATGCATCAGATGACAAATTAAAAGTAGACCAGATGAGCATATAAAGTACAAGGCAAACAGACAGAAGACGCTGAACCCAATAGACCACCAAAACTGAAAAGGTGTCGATACTCACCCACAACAGGATTCTTGAACTTTACTTGCTTACTTATACTTGAAATTGTTAAATCAGCAATTCAGAACTTCTTCTACAAGTAAAAAAAGCCAGTTGATCTTGATTTGTTTTGATATTCAAAAGCTTATCCAAACCCTGATATAATGCTGAAAGCTTCCAACACTTTAAACTAATATTCCAGTGTCCTACAGAAATTGAAGCAAGAAGATTCTGGCACTAAAATTTAATGCTTAGTCGCCCCACAGCAAAAATCAGCAGATTGTCCTCAATCCTGCAGTGGGACACTGGAATAAAGATGATGGTCATTGATAAATCGTCCAAACATAAAAGCACCAGAACACAATTAGCATCATTCATCAGCACCCACTATACACAAATAAATAAATAAACAAAATGACCAATAACTGATACAGAGTGCCGTGAAAATCCCACAGAAAACCGGATAACAAAGGAAAGGGGAAACAGACAAAACCACAAAAAGAAAGCAACAAGTATGTGAACAGAATAAGGGATGATAAAAGGAGATGATATTAGCCTCCTAAAAATGTTGCCCACAACAGACAACAGAGTCAACATATATATCAGAAAATAGTTCTCCAGGAGGAAGAACGCATGAGTACAGAATCAGCCTACGTTTCAAAAAATTTAAGCCAGATGGGTTTAACGATGAACTTGTTTCTCAACCACCAAATTTATGATCCAAGATTCTCCTGACAGCGCCAAGAATTAACTAGATGAGAAAATCAATAGAAAAAACGAACGACAGGATCCAGATGCAGTCAGATCCAACAACAGACTGACACCATACGTGAACATCTACACTCAAAGAATTGGCTAAGACAAGCCTAGAAAGCAAATCTCTTTCTCCATCCCCATGATCTAACAAACGAATTTCGTGGATTTGGAGAAACCACTAAAAGGATATACAAGAGAAATTGAAGATCAATCAAAGTGTAGATTCGATTACAGCCAACAGCCTCTTATACCAGACGATCAAAAAACACACAGAATCAAACAAGGCAATAAATTGGTATCCAAGAACGCAGAAAACCCTTTAAAAAACAAATCAAGATCCAACATTTCTCACCAACTCAGTCTATTCCAAACCAAAGAAATTAATTTAGACCTCTTAACCATCCCAGAATCTGAATCCCCACAATTTCCTATGCAAATCAATCCATCCTCGTTGTAAGGAATAGGAAAACAATAACTCAGCCGACCAAATTGCCCAACAGTTCGAAATAATCATGCACCCACATTTCAAAAAAAAAAGAAGAAGAGGAAAAACGACATTTATTTCAAAACAAAAATCTTAAAAAAATACACATTATCAAACCCCCAATTTCAATTATTTAACCACCTAATGAAGAGGTCAAAAAAATGGAACTGGAATACCCTCAATTTCATCAAAATCCCATCAGTTTTTAGCGAGGAAAATCACAAGAACTCTCATAGAAAATTCCCAAAAAAACACGGTTTGAAAAAATGGGTACACGAGAAAATAAAAGCATTGAGAAATTAGAAGGAAAAAAAAGTGGGATATTACAATCGATCGAAGGGAGTGATTGCGAGAGAGTTCCACAGGAGAAAATCTTCATATTTCTCTTCCTTCCCTTTGTGAACAGAAATGAATCCTGGAAAGGGAAGAAAAGGGGTCAAACAAGCAACCCTAGGATGCTTGAATCAGGAAGCAACGGCGAAATTTATGTACGAAGGGTAGGAGAACGGAAGGGAAACCCAATTTACTCTCTCTCTCTCTCTCTCTCTCTCTCTCTCTCTCTCTCTCTCATCCCCTTAGCCTTTGTCTCTTACGGTTTCTGCAATCTTGGTTTTATTTTAATCATAATTAAATGCTCTTAACTATAATTTAATTAACAAGAATGCCCCTGTCAAAATGGATCGGGTATGAGTCCACTTTGGATTGAACAAGATCTAAATCCATTTAAGAGGAGGAGGTAGGGAGGGGAAACAAGCCGAGCTGCTCGTGGCTCAACTCATGTTTGGCTCATAAAGAGCTCACTCAAACTCGTAAAATAGGCTTGGCAAGCTGAACATGAACAACAGGTACTCGGCTCAGCTTAACTCATGTAAGCTCGTTAAGAATTTAAAAATATATTTTACATGTATTTTTTTGTAATCTTATTTCTTCTAGCTCTAAACCAATGTATTTTTTCTATAAACAAGCCAGTTCAAACTTGGCTCGTTTAACTCAGGCTCGATATGAGCTCGAACTTAACTTGACTTGTTATAAGAATGAGCCAAGCTTGAACACTCAGCTCGTTTACTAGCCTTAGGAAGAGGTATGTGTACGAGTTGTAGTGGATTTGGCACACCAATATAATCCATGCATGTGTCCATATCCAATTCGTTTGTAATTAGAAGTCTTTAATTTTTTTATGCTATATTATGCAAATTCTGTAACTTAGGGGCATCAACCGGTCAAACCTTTACCAGACGTAATGGGTTCGTACCTAGATCTGACTTTGAGGTTCTACTACCGGGCACCAGGTCAGACTGGACCTACCAAAGACAAAACATGTTAGAATGAGACTCTATCTCAATCATGATAATGTCTATCGTGACTGAGATAAGGATAAGCATTGGGTGGGGATAACCTTATCGTTATCCCCAACTAATTTCATGGATTTAGACTCTATGTATTTGTATAAATATGGCTCCTGTGTATCTGTGTAGGTAATTCGAATAAATTGTGATTCCCTCTTTCAGTTTTCATTTTCCCCCCTCTAAGACATCTTCTTCAAAACAGCATTATTAATTTTAATATGGTATCAGAGCTTCAAGTTTAATCCATCTTTGGGTTTTTTTCTACTGTGGCATATTGTTTGCAGAAGAAAGATTAGTGGTACTGTTTTTGTAGCCTTGTCTACAACAATTGCAAGTTCACTTCTATTTTGTCTTATTTCTCTACAACTCCTGAACACCTTCTTTTGCTGTGTTATTGTGGATGCAGTTTGCAGGTTCAGTCCTGCCCTACTATTCTTGTTTCTTTGCAGTGCTTGCACATCTTCTTTTGTTGTGTTGTTGTGGCTGCAATTTATAGACGTTGCACTTGTAGTCGCAGTCACGCACGCAAAACTCGCTACAGTCAGCCCTCCTTGCGTACACACCCTTCCTTGCACCAAAGTCGGCACAAACTCGCGCGCTTACTCTTTCACACCACACATCAGCGCATGTGCACTTTTGTTCACCAAAGCCATAGCACACTCACTTCCTGTATTGTTTTTTTTGGGGACACCGCAAACCCTTTTGGACGTGTCTTCTATGCATTTTTTCTACCACTAGCACTCACAAAAAAAAGTTGCTCACTCTCTCTACCTTATCGTTGGCCCATGGCTGCAAAAACTGCGAGATTCGCCAATACCGAAGGAGATTTGTCGATGGAGTCAATTGTTAGCCCATACTTTTTACATCACTTTGACAATCCAGGAACGGTACTGGTATCCCAAGTTTTAATTAAAAAATTTATTCCACATGAAAAAGGTTCATGTGTGTGTCCCTAAGTGCCAAAAATAAGCTAGGGTTCATTGATGAAACAGTTTCAAAACCGAACATTCACTCTGTAAGACCCATGATTTATTTTTGATGTAATATTACGTAATTGTGTTTAAATCAATGAAATTTATTAATTTGGCAATTTTTGAAATTTAACCTACTTTGAGAATCGGGTTAAATCGTGTAACATTACGTAAAAAGGCAATCGTGGGAAATCTAGAGCGAATTGACTTCAAAAATTTTTAGGGTAAGTTTGGAATAGAGTTATGGTGACTTACCTCGAATTTGAGGTCCGGACGACGAAAAAAACCCCGTCAGTGCATATGAATTACGGGAGATCGCTTAGAAAATTAGCAAGGGCCTAAACGAGACCAATTTCGCTTGAAACGAAGATTTCTTTGCTTGAGTAGTTGTGTGATGACATTTACCATGATAATATAAAATAAAATTTCTAAGCATTATGGAAAAATAATTGAAATCTAATTAAAAAATAGAAATTGATATATAAACTATTTATTTCTTCCATTGGTCAAGGTCGACCAAGGCCCCATTCGTCCATTTTGGAGAGCCTTGGACCACCAAGGCCATGGAACCAGCTGGTCACGTTGACCAGTTGGGTTAGTGGTATGGTTGTAAGAGGTTTTATTAGTTCATAAAGGGAGGGCCACGATTGGCCCTACCCAAATCATTAAAAAGATAAAATTTTAAATTTTAAAATTATAATGTCATGTCAATAAAGAAGAAGGGGGAGACGTTTTAGCATTGGAGGGCGTCATTCCCCCTTGGGGAATGCGTGGACCCATGAGTGTGCTTGTGCCTTGGGATTTTGAGGAAACTCTTCCCAAGAGGGAAGAGCCATCATTAGGGTGGACTAGCCACCATTGGATGCATGGGGCGGCAGCCACATGGCATCTTAGTAATTTGTGAAAAACGTTTTTGAATCTCCTATTTTGAGTGGAGGGGCTGAGCGGCGGTGAAAAACCGTGTTCCACACCATCCCTCCATCTTGGATGAATGGTTTCTAGCCATTCATCTCAACCCCAACCCTTTTATAACCCCTTAGAAAAATCGGGCCCCTCTAATTGGGCGATTTTTCTAAAATCTCTCTCTCCCCTCAAACTCTCTTTCCCTCTCTCTCTTACCTTCTTCCTCCAGCCGTGGGAGCCCCACCTTTGACGTGAGAACTGCAGCAACCTTCCTCCATCTCCAACTCTAAGGTGAAGATTCATTCCAATCTATTCATGACGACAAATCGTGAAGCCAAGGATGCAAATGCACCTATGAGTGCATGCTTCTTTGGCGAATTAGCAAAGCCAACTTATTTTCTTGTTTTCCTTTTTGTTCTTGTTCATGTGTAGGGATTCTTTTCCATTTTCATCGAAGTGTTTTACTTTTGGTTGCATTGCTGCATGCAATAACTTTTATGCATATTCTAATTGTTGATCAATGACGTTTCTTCTTCATTTCACATTTTGCCTTTTTTTTTCAGTCGTGTATACCTAAGACTGTTATAGCAAGGTTTTTGGTGTGTTACCCTTGCTGGGGTGTGCTGGACCGAGCTGGGCTCATCCAGCCTACCCCCAGCACCCCTTTAGCACCTACTTGTATGCATGAGCAGCTGTGGCCACCCTGCTCGAATTTCTTATTTTTCTTTGTGTGTGCTTTGGGCTCAACCCAGTCCCAGCACATTGAGACTGGTGTTGCAGCCATGTTGGGTCTGGGTCACGGTGTGACCAGGCATCATTAGGAAGAAGGGCCCATGCCTTCGGTTTCTTCCTTTTTCTTTTTTTCCAGATTAAGGTTCGTTGGTCCCCTTCGGACCCTTGGCGTGCGAGTCACCTACGCGGGTTAGCGGGTTGGGGCCGGCCCATGGCAGGCGCCCAACTCTTTTCTTTCAGCTTGGGTATGAGCCATAGACTCTTGTTTATGGTTCTAGAGGTGACACGGTCTGGTCCCGCGGACCAGACCCTTCAGCCAACCTTGTTGAACCCGGTTTGGAGCTGGGTGCATTTTGGTTGGCCCGCGCGCCCAGCATATGCAATATATATATATATATGTATATGTATATGTATATGTATATGTATATGTATATATATATATATTATAAATATATCTCTGTGTTAAAAATTTAAATGTTTCATTTATTTTTGGTTTTCGACTTGGACTGAAGTGCTGGTCTGAACCCATGATTTCTGAATTTTTTGAAAATTCTAAGCTTCCTCGACCCTTGCTCGATAGTCACATGATTTCTTCTTTCAAGGCTCAGAAGTATATGCAGAACGAGGGTAGTGCATTCTTGGTCAGTATTGCCCCAGTCGAACCCGAGATGGTTTTGATTGATGACTTGGACGTGGTCCGAGAATTTTCCGATGTGTTTCCAGAGGAATTACCTGGGTTACCTCCTAAGCGAGAGATCGAATTTTGTATCGAGTTGTTGCCTGGAACTACTCCTATTTTCAAGGCACCGTATCATATGACTCTAGCAGAACTTGATGAATTGAAGCGACAGTTGGAAGAACTCTTAGATCAGGGGTTTATTCGACCCAGTGCTTCTCCTTAGAGAGAACCAGTATTGTTTATGAAGAAGAATGATGGATCCTTGAGGTTGTGCATCGACTATCAGATGCTCAACCAAGCGATGATCAAGAACAAGTATCTGTTACCCAGGATCGAAGATCTTTTCGATCAGTTGCAGAAGGCGAAGATTTTCTCGAAGATTGATCTCAGGTCGGGTTATCATCAACTTCGTATCCGAGAAGATGACATTGCGAAGACAACTTTCCGAACGAGGTATGGTTTATACGAGTTCGTGGTGATGCCTTTCAGCCTCACGAATGCTCCAGCAGCATTCATGGATCTGATGAACGAGATTTTTCGTCCGTTTGTGGATTCGTTCGTGATAGTATTCATCGATGATATCTTGGTCTACTTTGAGAGTCCGGAGCAACATCAAGAGCACCTGCGTATTGTTTTGAGTACTCTTCGTGAGCATCAGTTGTTCGCCAAATTCCCCAAGTGTGAATTTTGGCTCGAACGAGTTATGTTTCTTGGGCACGTGATATCGAAGGACGGAATGCTAGTCGATCCAGCTAAGGTTGAAGCAATTCTAGGCTGGAAGCAGCCTTAAAATGTGTCTGAGATTCGCAGCTTTCTTGGATTGGCAGGTTATTATCGACGATTCATCCAAGACTTTTCAAGGATTCCCCTACCTTTGACAAAGCTTTTGCGTAAAGGTATCAAGTTCGAGTGGAACAGTGCTTGTGAAGACAGATTCCAGATCTTGAAGTCGAAGCTGACGACCTCGCTAGTGTTAGCTTTACCTTTTGGCAAAGGTGGTTTTGTGGTGTACACAGACGCCTCTGGTACCAGATTGGGTTGCGTGCTAATGCAGCACGGCCGGGTGATTGCCTATGCTTCTAGACAATTGAAGACTCATGAGAGGAATTACCCGACGCACGATTTGGAGTTAGCAACAGTAGTGTTTGCTCTGAAATCGTGGCGACATTATCTGTATGGAGAATCGTTCGAGGTCTTCTCAGACCATAAGAGCCTCAAATATCTGTTCTCTCAGAAGGAGTTGAACATGAGGCAGCGACGTTGGCTCGAGTTCATCAAGGATTACGATTTCACGTTGTCTTACCATCCTGGTAAGGCAAACGTTGTGGCAGATGCGCTCAGTCGCAAAGCGAGTGGTGTTCTGGCCAGTCTCGTATGGATCCAGAAGCTTATTAAGGATTTTGTAGCCTGAAAACCTTTTTCAGTTGGAGGTGGTTCGATCAGATTGTCTGGTCTGACCATCCGATCAAAATTTTTGCCGAGAATAGTGAAGGCTCAGAAGCTTGACAACCAATATGGTAAGTTTCTAGCCTTGGCAGAGCAAGCAGATTCTTCCTTTAGGGTATCAGATGATGGCAGCATTTGTTTGAGAGATCGCCTTTGGGTTCCGAGTGACCCTGAGTTGAAGAAAGAGATTCTTGATGAAGCGCATATGTCTAGATATACGATTCATCCAGGCAGAACGAAGATGTTTAAGGACTTGCAGCGAAAGCATTGGTGGAATGGCATGAAGCGCGAGATAGCGGCTTATGTTGCTAGGTGTTTGACTTGTCAGCAGGTCAAGGTGGAACACCAGCGCCCCGGTGGTTCCATGCAGAGGATCGAGATTCCTCAATGGAAGTGGGAAGACGTTACGGTGGATTTTATGACAGGTTTACCACAGACGAGGCGTAAACATGATGCAATTTGGGTAGTCGTGGACAGACTCACCAAGTCTGCTCATTTCTTGCCGATCAGAATCAGTCAGTCTCTCGAGAGCCTAGCTGACTTGTACGTTCGAGAGATTGTTCGACTGCATGGTGTGCCGAGATCGATCATTTTCGATTGTGATCCCCAGTTTACATCGCGATTGTGGGGTCAGTTGCAGTCTGCTTTGGGGACAAAGTTGAAGTTCAGTACAACCTTTCATCCGCAGACAGATGGAGAACTCGAACGAATGATTCAGACACTAGAAGATATGTTGCGAGCCTGTATGCTTGACTGGAAGGGTGAATGAGATTCACACCTATGTTTGGTTGAGTTCGCATACAACAACAGTTACCACTCTAGTATCGGGATGACCCCGTACAAAGCGTTGTATGGGAGACCTTGTCGATCACTGTCTTATTGGGACAATATCAGTGATAGATCGAGCGAATCGCCGATTGTTCTTCAACACTACACTCAGCAAGTGCAGAAGATTCATGAACATTTGAAGGCAACGCAAGATAGACAGAAGAGTTATGCCGATAAGAGACATCGTGAGTTGTCTTTTGAAGTTGGTGACATGGTTTATGTCAGAGTTTCGCCAACAAAGAGCGTGTTTCATTTCGGTAAGAAAGGGAAGTTGAGTTTGAGATACGTTGGACCATTTAAGATTTTGGCAAGGATCGGTGAAGTGGCATATCGCGTCGAGTTACCTCCACAATATGCCCACATTCACTATGTTTTTCATGTGTCGATGCTCAAGAAGTACATTTCTGACCCATCGCACATCATTCGTTACGAAGACGTGGACGTACAGGAATATCTGACTTTGACAGAACGGCCTATCGAGATAGTCGATCGACGAGATCAGGTTTTGCGTACCAAGACTATTCTGCTTGTTAAGGTACGTTGGCAGCACCATGGCATTGAAGAATACACATGGGAACCAGAAGCAAGCATGAGAGAGACATATCCAGAACTTTTTGTAACCTTCTAAGGGTGATTTCGCGGACGAAATCCCTTTTAAGGAGGGGAGGATGTAAGACCCATGATTTGTTTTTGATGTAATATTACGTAATTGTGTTGAAATCAATGAAATTTATTATTTTGGCAATTTTAGAAATTTAGCCTACTTTGAGAATCAGGTTAAATCGCATAATATTACGTAAAAAGGCAATCACGGGAAATCTAGAGCGAATTGACTTCCGAAATTTTTAGGGTAAGTTTGAAATAGAGTTATGGTGACTTACCCTAAATTTGAGGTCCGAACGACAAAAACCCCCGTCAACGCATGTGAATTATAGGAGATCGCTTAGAAAATTAGTGAGGGCCTAAATGAGACCAATTTCGCTCGAAACGAAGATTTCTTTGCTTGAGTAGCTGTGTGATGACATTTACCATGATAATATAAAATAAAATTTCTAAGCATTATGGAAAAATAATTGAAATCTAATTAAAAAATAGAAATTGATATATAAACTATTTATTTCTTCCATTGGTCAAGGTCGACCAAGGCCCCATTCGTCCATTTTGGAGAGCCTTGGACCACCAAGGCCATGGAACCAGCTGGTCACGTTGACCAGTTGGGTTAGTGGTATGGTTGTAAGAGGTTTTATTAGTTCATAAAGGGAGGGCCACGATTGGCCCTACCCAAATCATTAAAAAGATAAAATTTTAAATTTTAAAATTATAATGTCATGTCAATAAAGAAGAAGGGGGAGACGTTTTAGCATTGGAGGGCGTCATTCCCCCTTCGGGAATGCGTGGACCCATGAGTGTGCTAGTGCCTTGGGATTTTGAGGAAATCCCAAAGGCTCTTCCCAAGAGGGAAGAGTCATCATTAGGGTGGACTAGCCACCATTGGATGCATGGGGCGGCAGCCCCATGGCATCTTAGTAATTTGTGAAAAACGTTTTTGAATCTCCTATTTTGAGTGGAGGGGCTGGGCGGCGATGAAAAACCGTGTTCCACACCATCCCTCCATCTTGGATGAATGGTTTCTAGCCATTCATCTCAACCCCAACCCTTTTATAACCCCTTAGAAAAATCGGGCCCCTCTAATTGGGCGATTTTTCTAAAAT